>NW_027272359.1:1132500-1310000 GCF_040938485.1 Diadema antillarum | reverse complement strand
TCCATTTAAGGTTTTAAAGAAAAATAATGTATAGGTGTGCAGCTCGGGGTTACGACATTCACTCTACAGTGTACGTCTGTAAAGTTTTGGTTCATCCAATGTCTGTTTACGTCAATTATAACATTAGTACTAGTATTCTTTCTCCTATAATAGCGCATCACTTGAAATTTTGTTATGTTTCGTTATGTTCTGTGGAAGAAGAAATTGGAATATATTGAACTGATATGAGATTTCGATGAACACTTTCCAAGGTGTGTTAAATTTTGCTCTATTCGTTGATGTCATGTCGGAGATGAAGACGATTTGTACTTCATTCAACACGTTTATTATGTCGTTTATTTCTCTCGTATTGACGTACAATGACGTAGGTTAAGGAATCTTGCTAGAGGACCTGGGCGCGACGTAGCAACCACTCTCCTGTCATTGACCTTCAAGCTGACGATCTGACGCGATTACAACGAATTTCATGGAATCTGAAACTATCGATAATTGTCATCATTGACCCGAATATTACTCCGTGGAAAAAAAAAAACTGTCACATTGGATTTCATTCAAGTTTACTTTGTGCGCTAGCGTTAGTTAACCTTGTCAAAATTAATGGACATGCACTGATTTTGACAATAAAGATAATGAAAACGGAAAATTTTGATTACTAATTTGGAATGATTGTCAGAGAGCAGAAATAAGAACATGAACTACTTCCAGCATGATTTAAAAGTTGCATAGCAAAAATTACACCGTCTTGTAAGTTAAACACGCTTGAAGCGAGACATCCAAAAAAAAAAAAAAAGTGTCTTCATCTTCATGCTTACAGGTTACCTAGATACATAATCTTCTAGGATAGACCAAACAAAATTGAATATCAGCACTTGTGAATAAAACAATGTCATGGCTTGGCGAAATTCCGATTGTCGTTAGAGCATAGGTATCCTTTTCTTTTTTCTTTTTCTTTTTTGCCCGGTGGTGCGCACGGTAGTTCGATTTACCCGCATGCCAGTCAAGTATACTGACCAAAACTTTTTCGCAGAGATTGCCCGCAGAGGTCCACGCAGAACGCCAGTAGGAGGCCCGAGGCATTTGACCAGCTTGAAGTACGTAAGCGCGTGTCATCTGCGGGCATTCTACGAGCATAATGCGGGTGTTTTACTGGCAGTGTGGAGCGAGCTATACTAGCAAATTGTGTCCAGCTGGAAATGCGACGTCTCTTTTTGAGTCGCGGCCACGTCGTGGAGATCAACGTTGTCTGCGAAGTCTCCGAAACGTCTCCGCGACCTTGCGCAGACCCATGGCGACCTTCATGCGACGACGTGGAAACGACGCGGCGACTTGAGGGTAAATAAGTTGTGATCTTGTTAGGAAACATCTTGGAAGTCGCCCTTGAGTCGCCTCCTTTGAGAGAGCAAGCTATTTTTGGGTCTTTTAAGTTACACAATTCGCGGCAGTCGAGGAGACGTCTCCTCAATTATAGTGAGTGCATTACTGTAATTTATACAACACCTCAGAATGATGTCGAATTGTGATTGGCCAAGAACATGTCACATGACATTCAATAGAAAATACCTATCAAACTCATTGAGAGTGACAGCCATGCAATAGGCCCCTGGCATGGGCCTATTGAACGGCTCGAAGGTACTAGCACGGCTTCGCAGGGGGCTACTATTGCACGGCCGCTCACTGTAGAGTTCTGTGGCTCACACTAGCAAAGCGCCAGCAAACTACGTGCTGGCCGGCTGCGCTGCGCTGCCGTTAAGTCTCACAGACCGGGCGCGGCGCGGCGTAGTACTGCAACGTTAACGTGTACGCGCAGCTACCTTACCTAGCTAGTTGCATGTATTGCGGCCTTACCTACTGCTGTGTTTTTACTTTTGACTCTGATCTGCTACGTGGACCACAGTGATCCCAAAATCATGACTTCATTTCAAGTTGAGAAACCGTAATTTGATTATTTTTCTGTGTTTTTATACAAAATCATTTTCGGAAATAGACAAAGTCTAGACCTACTACTAGATCTACCGACATCTCAGATCGGCCTAACAGTCAGGCCTAACTCGATCTAACGTTAGTGTAGAATGGGTATAGACCCTGCAGAGTTTGTGATTCCTGTGACTGTGTGGTGGAATCATGACGAGTGTTTGAAAGCAGTACACAGGGTGGTTTACAATTCTCGGCCTAATTGTTACATTTATTTTTGGGCCTTCATGAGTTGGCGGTCACTAATTTAGTACTGTGATTGTGGACAAGGTGTTGTATAAAACGAATAATTTATGATTTTGTTCGTGCATTGGGGCACGTAATATCGCACTCGGCGCGAGATTCGCCACTGGTCTATTCAACGCGGCGCTACGCGCCTTGTTGAATAGACCAGTGGCTTATCTCGCGCCTCGTGCGATATTCGTGCCCTGATGCACTCACAACTCATAAATTATTCGTATAATATTTCATTATACATAATGTAGAAATATAATGCAGACTACACACACACACACACACACACATATATATATGTATGATATATATATATATAACATGTTCAAGTTAAGTCAGTTGCTGTCACTATATACATAATATTGTACATGTATATAGATACATTTACATTTCTCCCCTCTCGCTGACGAACGCACTCGTTATACTTCGCATAAAGTAACCGCCCCAAGATCATATCCTGGCTACGCCGCACAGTGGGCCAGAGAGATACCAAAGTGTGCCAAAAGTCATTTTGGGCACTTGAGATTTTTTAATTTTTGACATGCACTCTTGAGAGGAAATACTTTGAAGAATATTTCATTAAAGCATTTAAATCAGATATGTACATTAAAGGGATATATTTCCTACCTAAAGTAGCAAAATATAACATTTTAAGAGTTTCAAAGCAAATTGTAACCTCTTTAATGAAAAAGTAATTTCGATATGTAGTTTTTGAGATATCAACCTGTAATTTCTCCCATATATTTCTCAGAGCTTATTTTACGTTATGAATGCCGTAAAAATGCAAAGAAACGTAATCTTCATGAATATTTTCCGGTAAATATCCTTGAAAAGAGGCTAATTATTTGTCTTTTTTAATATATCCAAATGAAAGTTTAGATTTCCACGGATTTCCAACTCAATTCTATTACCACAACATTTCCTGATGTCTCAGCTTTAAGCTGATACCAGATTTGGTTGCCACCTTTTGCCACTTTTTGTGTTAGAGCCGATTTTCCGCGGCACATTACGTCTATTTTGGACCTGGCAGCCGCTCAGGAATTCTGTTATCATACGGCGCCGCATGAGGGCGGCATTACATTTAAATTCATTATTTTTTTTTCTTGCACGTTAAAGGCCCAGAAACATGATTAATACTGAATAAGAGGTAAACAGAGTTATAAAATACATGAATAGGGCTAGTTCCGGCACCTAAAAGACCCCTCTTCCAAAGATAAAAGAGTACATAACTGCACATAGCCAAGGTCATAGCCATATTGTCCATATTGTCATAGCCACTACACTGTAAACAAGCGATTCCCTCTGCGATACATACTGTATGGACACCTAAATACTTCGACCCTACTCTTGACATATGCAGATAGAACGTTATACACCAAAACACAGATATTTCATTCTCATCGGTTACTCGTTGGAAGCACAGTCTGTTGCTATCCGGCTGCTCACCAAAGTGTGTCGGATCGCAGTCTGATGAATCCGACTGTGTCGGTCGACTATCCGGTCAGTGTCAGACATTGATTGCGTGTCCCTCATCGGACGATCTTGTCTCATCGGATCATGCCCGACCTGTCTGACATTGACCTGATAGGCGACTAATACAGGTCGGATTCATCAGACTGTGATTCCATTATACTTAGGTGGATTGCCGGAAGAAAAAAAATGCTTCCGACGACTGACTGATGAGGGGGAAAAAATCCCTTGTGGAACGGGGATGAATTTCTAATTTCACATCATGGTGATTCCGATAGATTTTTCATTAAAAAATCTTTTATTATAGCTTTTTCAAGTAAACTTTCATACACGGCAGACTCATTCTTAGTTGCTAAGTCATAACCTTTCATTTTCCTGATTACTGACTTCACAATTTGTTATCTTTCCAGTAAAATTAGACAAAATGGTTTTTCGAGTGTTGCGCTTGTATATTGATATGGCATAGGCCTAAGATTATAAAGTAGATAGAATGATTTTATATCACACATTTATGTCCTGCTGGAATAGAGTGAAGAAATTCACCCAAAAGTACAGCGTGCATCATAAACTTATATTCTAATTTACACGGACAACAGTATTATTTTGCGGTACGTGTGTATAATATGGAACTTCCAGCGCAGCATGAATTCGATTGCCGAATGCTTACACACTTTCTGTGACCATAATATGTAAGCATTACACTTGTAAATTTTTGCTTAGTCCCGTACCAACGGTGGGGCTAAGGGGGGGGGGGGGGGGGGGCTTGACACCCACCGGTCCCGCAGCCCCCCACCGAAAAACGTTCCGCGGCCCCTGCATGTATGACACCAACAATATGTGTATGTACATGTATGTATATTCATGTAAAATGATAATGCAGGAACAAATAAATCAAATCAAATCAAATCAAATTTCGCTTGAAGTCAAAAATTAATTAGAGTTCCCTACAACCACGACATTAGTAGCTACAACTGCAGCGTACACAAAATGTCACATTATTATTATACATACATATATAAATACTCGTATATCCTTCACCAGCACAAGTGTTTCCCTCTCTCTCTCTCTCTTTCTCTTTATATGTATATATATATATATATATATATATATATATATATATATATATATATATATATATATATATATATATACATATATAATTATACATATATATATATATACATATATATATATAAATATATATATATGTATATATATATATATATATATATATAGATCATCATCATCATCATCATCAAAAACAAAACTGAAACCAAGTTCATGCTGTATTCACCAACAGTTTATTTCGGCACACCGAAATGAACTGCTGGTGAATACAGCATGAACTTGGTTTCAGTTTTGTTTTTGATGATGATGATGATGATGATGATGATGATGATGTTTTATATATATAATATATATATATATATATATATATATATATATATATATATATAATATATATATATATATATATATATATATATATATACATGTATTGTATGTGTGTATATGCATGTAAGTAATTCACGTCCAATGTGAAAAAGGAACTATAGTATATCCCGCTACAGAAATTCCCCTTCCGTGTCTGTCTCCCTCTCTCTCTCTCCCTTTCTCTCACTAACAAACTCACGCACAGACACACACAAACACATACACACACACACACGCACACACACACACGCACACACACACACACACACACACACACACACACACACATAAAGACACACACACACACACAAAAGTCAAACGATGTGCTTGCTGGAATCTCACTGCACTCGGGAATTCGACCTGACCATTTTTTTTTTGTCTCATATACGTTATCATCAGCATCAGTATTAGGACGATGCGATATAAAAGAGTGTAATGATCGAAGGGGAAAATAATTCCTCCATATTAATATTCCTTCAAGAAATGAGTGCAAGTCAACAAACCAGATCGATATAATCTTGCAGACGTCTTTATTAGAGAGCAAATGTCATACTTATCAAGATATTGCTGAGCTTTAATCAATTACAAGGATGTCACCATGTACAAGGATGTCACCATTCATCAACGTCTCAGACAACAATCGTGATTTCGTTAAGCCATTGTGTTAATCACACATGAAACAACTACGACCTGCTATCCAATCGCCTTTCGTCCATCATGGAAGATCATGTATTTCATTTTATCTGTTTGATCATTAGTTTGAGACAGGGATTTTTTTTTTCATATCTCGTTTCAAGAGATGTAACTTTGCTGTAAGACTGTCAACTTGTTGATCATGTCTGAAATATTACATATTCTTCATTCTGCTAACTGAGACCCATTCAAAATCTATCTGAGTATTTTTCTCTGTAACCCAGTGTATATGTTCTCAAATTTTCAAATAAAACCAATTTCTGGTTTACATTGATACAATAAATGCATGCCCATTGATTTTTGCAGAGTTAACGGTACTGCAAAGTACACCTGAAAGAAATCCAGTGCGATTTCTCTTTTCACGAAGTAACATTTGAGTCAATGATGATGATTATCGATAAATTAGATGTCATAAAATTCGTTGTAATGGCATCAGATCGTCTACTTGAAGACCAATGGGAGACGAGTCGTGGCTACGTCACGCTTTGGTCTGAGAGGAAGCTCTCCCTTAACCTACGTCATTTTGAGAGAAGTAAACGATAGCGTTGAATTTAGTAAAAATCCACTCCACGTCCAACATAATATCAATAAAATTACAAGTCGAATCAAACAAACTCAGTTCGAGAAGCGCATGGAAATCGGATAGGGTAAAATAAGAAAGTCATGAAAATTCGATGTTTCACATATTTTCGCCAAACAGAAATGTCGATTGCAACCACAATGCAAATTAGTTGAGGTGGCGATGTTAATGCCGTACAATTCTCTATAGACTTGCATACTACAAATGAGAACAAACAGGGTAGCTTCAATTCATCATATATATATATCGCTTCCGGCAAATTGGATTGCAGGTTGTAATTATCTAATAACTATGAATTTTAAAGGGAAAGGGTTGTAGCGGGTAAACCGTCAACTATGATTATAGATTTCAATAATATATTTCGTAAACAAGTCAATATGAGAATTGTCAGGGTATGACATCATCACCTCACGTTCTTGGTAAATTATGTGTAATGTGCTTACTGCCAATAGCACTGTTTTATGAAACTGTGATTTCAAATGCCACTTACACTGTCCATGTCAGATTTTAATGCAATCTTTCCTTTTTCTGTTTGAATTGGCATCCATGTGTATCTTTAGTTTTCTATTCAGATGTAAGCAATCATTGGCTATTTTGGGTGACTTATGTAGAAAGTTCGAAAAGTACCCTTCCCAGTTGATGTACATAATAATGTACACGTATGAAAGGTGTCATTACATACCTACACATACAGCAGCTTGTTGGGAGATCCTGATCCAACGTCTGAGATCTTACTGTTGCTTGTGCTAGCAAGCATAGATGATGTACTCTTCGAATACAGAGTGATGGCTCCTGAAATATCAAGCAAATGAATTAGAGGCTATCTCCCTGTGTACTTAAAACCATTTCTATGGGTATAATGTTAAAATCACTCTATATCAATCATGTGTTTTTTAAGAAGCCTATAGCAGCAATCAGTGTGTGTGAGGGTTTGAAACACAGTCTGTTTTCTTATCACTTTGCCAAACTTAAGGCATCGTCAGCTCATATTGGACAGATCGTTGGAATGCGATATGTGAAACAAACATGGCCAGTAAAGCAAAATTAGAAGTGGAAGTAGGCTACCAGGGGTAGAAAAAGCGACAGAAATCATTAGCAGTAGGTCTATTATTAAAAAAAAAACAAACATGCAGTGACGGGGTAGAAGCTATAAAATGAGAATGTATACACTACTGTAGCAACGGTAGTAGTCGTACGCAGTAGTATCAGAAGTAAATACTGTGACGTCATCAGCATGTATTTAACCGTCTGTATGCAACTAATAATTGTGGGATGTTGATTGTGACGAATATAAATGAGCCTTTAGATTATGAATTAGTCAATTCACACTTGTTGACAAGGGGTATATAATATATGGAACTCGACCCCAAGTCTACATTAGCCAACACATAGCACCCATTGCACTAAAACACACTCAACGTATACCATTCGATTCGCCGAGAACATAGGATTACGATATTCATGGAAAACATTGATAATGAAGGCTATGACAACCTATACTTCGAGCAATCTTCAGTATGTAAATGAAATATAACAACGTAATAATAATTATGTATGTATATTTCAAAATGATAGTTATCAGCGTTATTCGATGACCATTTTCAGATACTAACGTGACGTGACAGTACATCCCAAGTTGCATGGAATTGATTGAATGAGATCTAAGAGTCTGTCGTCGACTTGAAATGTGTAGTTTGTATGTGTGGCCGTACCTGCAACATGTGGACAAGCCATAGACGTTCCGCTGATGGTCTTGGTGGCAGAGTTGCTGGTGTACCACGTGGAAGTGATACTGGTACCAGGAGCGAAGATGTCGAGACAGGAACCGTAGTTAGAGAAGGAAGATCGTCTGTCACTACTGTCGGTGGCACCTACAGTGATAGCCTGCGGTTTGACATAAAGAGGAAAAAAGAACAAGTCAACCATAGCCACACTGCTCAAATATTTTTTTTTCTTTGACGGAACTTGAATGTTCATATCCCATATTGATAATGATGCCCAAACCCTCAATCTAAAAAATTATGGGTTCTGCACCTCTACACCAATAAATGACATGACTACGAATGGTAGTCTATTGCAATGAGCAAAGACCTTGCTAAACCGTTGCTTTGGCAGCTTACAAAAGCGTGCATTGGCAATCATTGTAAGTGGTATTCTGCTTCAGTGGACTGAACTATGGACTATGATTTTGATGGGAAATCGCGCTTCTTACGGTTGAGGCACGAGCGGGTGATGAATAGCAGGCGTTTGCGTCATCGTTGCCCGCAGCCACAGCCGTGGGGACTCCAGAGCTGATCAGGTTTTTGACAGCAGTGTCGAGAGCTGTGGATACACCGCCTCCAAGTGACATGGACGCAACGTCCTTGCTTCCAGCATTTGCCCGAACGTAGTCCACCCCTGGAAAAACAGAAAGCATCGATTTTTTTTTTCATAAAAAAACTCTTTTGTGTCAAAGTTGTGGTGATGGCAGCTCCACAGATGGCTTGATTACATGCCGTAATATACTGACGGTGTCATTCAATACGATAACTCTTTCCTATTTTCCTTTATATTGAACATTCACCTATGCAATCTTTCTTGACACTTTCTTTAAGTACAAAGTTGCGAAGGCTAAAGATATTGGCATAAATATTGATGGAGGACTATAGACAGACTATCATGATGCCAATGTGCTACCATGAACTGACTTTAGTTTCTTGACACTGGGGACAGTCGAGACATATTATGATGATAGAAGAAAGTAAGTGAGGTTGAAGAGGAAGCAACCATTTGATTTACCGCTGATGACGCCACTGTTGCTTCCAGATCCCAAACAGTTAAGAACCTTCACTCCCTTTATGGAGACCTTTGTAGCGACGCCATAGGTGTTGGATCCAACCGTTCCTGCACAGTGAGTGCCGTGTCCATTGCAGTCATCCTGGAGTCAGTAAGAGAAGATTACAATATGAAGGATGTTTATTTTTCAAGTATGTAAGGACCTTAGCTATCCATCACGACCGGCGTTGCTCACATGATGCGCAGGTACACACACAACCACACACATGCACACACGCACACACACACACACACGCACACACACACACACACACACACACGCAAACACACACACACACACACAAACACACACAAACAAACAAACAAACAAACACGGACACAAACACACACACACACAGCGAAACTCACAAATAAGTAAATATTGGAAACCCCGTTGACTGTTTTCTCCCACAAACAATACTCCCAAAATGTCAAATTTTAAACCTAGAGTGTTGACTAAAAAGCGAAACATACAGATGAATACCCCCCCCCCCACAATAAACCTCTTACCACACATCCACTCATACAAATATGATTATGCAGCTTCATATAGATACCTTTTTATGCAGAATGAATACGAATTACACGAGGAAACGTTGGCAAATCGAATCATATTCGAATTGGTTGGTAAACTGCAAATTATCCGTATTGTAATCACCCCCCCCCCCCTCCTTGTCCATATTATGGTCATTATCATAATGAAGGCATGTTTCGTCAATGACCGTCTTACTTACATTGCTACCGCCGGCATAGTTCACGACCTGCTTGGCACGACCTCCGAAATCATTGTGGGTATCTCGGACCCCAGTATCAATCACCCAGACAGTATAGCCACTTCCGGTTCCTGTAGAAGACAAAACATTCCGACAATCCATGATAGTCTGAAGGACAATGAATATCTATACAACTTGTTCCCCATTACCTCAAAAGTCTGAACATTCAAGTTTCCGATTTTATACCTTATTACCTCGTCTAATGATATCACATAGTTTGCCTCACTTTTACTGAAGCGGAGAGAAAGCCTACCGCTAGATAAACACAGTTTTGAGAAATTTTGTATCCATGCTGATTTTTATTAGCTAACGCTTTTGTTACCTGTCAACTCCTGAACACTGTGTCTCATCGCTTTCCTTCTCTTTTCCTTGCTTCTCTTTTCTACTCTTCCTATTCGGGTCCCTTATTCTCGGTTGTGTGTTTCTTTGTTTTTTGTTATTTTTGGTCCAATGACATTTAAAATACTAGTACTTTAAAGATTTACGTTAAATTTTGTTCTACGTGTGTGTGCTCCGTTCCTTTAGTTAAAAAAATGTTACAAGGCATATATTATGTTCAGAGGCCGTTGTCGAAGTCAAGCGATTTGCTTTTTGATAACAGTCTCCCCCACCTGTATACTTACAGATCTGTAATGAAATTCATTTATTATTTCACATGATTGTATACTTGTAAGGTAAAATCTTGTTTATATTTTCATGGCTTGTAAATAATATATTTGATATTGCTATACTTACTTTATGTCATGTACAAGTGGAGATATAAGACTCACTGAAACTTACTGAAATTTTAATCTAACCTTACAACATACGTAAACCCATTTGGATTGTCACAAATCCATGCTTACAGCTTATATCCGCGTTGAATGCATGGGAATTGATAAGACTAACTCACAACGTACATGACATGTGCGCTACTTGCAGTGTATAAACTGAATGTTGAAACTGTTGTGTGTAGAAGCTTTCTTTTGCGCCTATTATGACGTCAAATCCCCAAACAAGAATTTGAAATTTACAAACACGACAAAGGTGTTTCGCATTGGTGCCACATGTCATGATGATCATATATTAATATCTGCTAGCCTGGAAGAAATGCTAGGTCAAGTTGAGTACCTCGTGGGCCGTAGTAGTTGTTTAAAGGAAGGCTCCTCTGATCGATACGGTCAAGACCCCACGTGACCTGAGTACGGTACACGCCATCCTCTTCCACGTACTCGACGGCAGGCAGACTCCGAACCTACAGAAAGAGTTTTACAGGATTTTGTATCAGTGCTAACACTGTGTCCAGCGCGAGTCCAATATATACCAAAAGGTGTGGAACGAGAGGATGCCGCTCATGATGAACCTGGGCCCTGTTTCATAAAGCTGTTCGTAATGTTACGGAGGACTTACGAACGACTGGTGATCAGTTCTGATGTGCTATACCTATCAGAATTTCAATAATTCAGCACAAGAACTGATCACCAGTCGTTTGTAAGTCCTTCGTAACTTTACGAACAGCTTTATGAAACACCCCCTGGGCTGACAGCTGAAAGGCATTGTCTAACACCAACTACCAGAACACACAGCCAATATCGCTCTCCGCCAAGTCTTGGCGGTGAAAGTGATCCGGGTTTTTTCCCTCTCCCATTCGCTTTTGAGTCATTATCATCAATTTCTTAGGTTATACTTTGGTGCTCTGGAAGCAACAACAACAACAACAGCAACAACAACAACAACAACAGATATCACCATCACTGTACACTGTTTGCAACATTATGTTGCCAGTGAACAAGCGAGTAAATGAAATTTGAGGGGAAAAAACACCTCAATTCAAGTAATAAAAAAAAAAGAAGAGCGAAATATCAAACGATGAGCAGCGGGAGCTGGAGAAGAAGATCAATATAGTATTTGTACATTAACGCTTTTCAGAGAAGGTATGGGAAACAACGCCATAAGCCATGTGCTGTAAACATGCTCAGATAGCGACACACAGGAACATTTACGAACGGTGCAGGTAAATTTCAGCGTGCGGTCTTCTTTAGCGATAGACATAGTCTTAATATAACGAAGATTTAAAAAAAAAATTGAAATGGTGAAGATTAGTCATTCATTTCTAAGGGTTAGAAATGGAAGCCCCTTTGATGGTAACAGAATGCACTTACAACTTCCAGGACACGCTCCTCCAACTCTGCAGCGAATCCATGCAGGACGTTGCGCCAAATGTTTCCAACACGCCCACCAGAGATGCGAACAGTTGAGGAGATCTCATCGAGGTTGTACTCGTCCTGGGAGCATGTCCAGACAATGACAGGGAAGATCGCATTATTTTCTCCATTCATTAATTACTTTCTGGATAAAACGCTCATTAATCAACAAATCGGAATGAGTGGTTTTACTGAGAAGCTTTGTTACAACAAACAAGCTCAGGAGTACAGAAATAATTTTAATACACTGTATACAAGACTTGTTAAAACTTGGGACTTGGGGGGAAAGGCGTTTCCTCCTACATAAGAAGAGCAAAGAATATTACATACCGACCATCGCTTCACAAAACTAGTACAATACTGTATTGTTACACGCTCATTTCTTGGCTTGACACTTGTCACTTTCTGCGCTAAACAGATGAAGTTGTGAGCTCGTTAAAGACAGCTACAATCTCGTCAGTCACTCACATTGGAGGTTTGATGTAAGTGTTACTACTCTTGTACGATCTCGACCCTTTTTTATAACTCCATACAACTTTAGTATCACCGACAGCCTACATACACACCAAACAGAACTTATGTTACCTTTTCTGAGGAAGTGGAAATCTGAAACTCGTGTCCATGAACGTTGAAGCAGGAAATTAAGGATTATAATCTTTAGCTCTTCAAACTTACCCTGATCTTGATGATGTATTTGCCTGGGATAGGCTCCGAGTTGCGGTACAACGGGGCGAGCTCGGCCGAGGCGGCTGCCACGAGGAGGATTGCAAAGAAGGTCAACATGATGTCTGCACAACTCAAGAGAGAGAGAGAGAGAGAGAGAAGTTTGAGAAAGGTTGGATAGCGTGGGGGGGGGGGGTTAAAGGCTTGATTAGCTCCATTTGAAATAATTTCTGCATACTCTAAATCCATCACTGTGTTTTCAGCAAATTTTCCTGCTCATTAAAACAGCACATATACGACTTTATCTTAGATATAGTCTGGATTTAACAACATTTAGTACCAGCGTTGGTCCCTCAACACCTATCTTTGAGTTCCATGAATTGATATCATTATGGTCGAGCAGAATTTCGAATACACGTAACTTGATAACTTCAAGCATTTTTTTTTCAATCTATCTAAATAAAAAATAACACCTAATAGAATGGGCAACCTTTTCTAAATCAGTTATAACTTTTTTTTGTTGTTTGAAGTAAAGTTACGGTCACAAAGGTTCGTAAACAATCTCCCTGTTCATACGAATTCAGGAGTTCGTAGAGATTCGTAGATATACGTATGATGGGCGTAGTTTCTTACGGCCTTCTTACGAAGTTCGTACGAACCCCGATAAATTTGGAAGAACAATTATTTAAGACCTTCTTCAGAAACGAAGTGAGTCGTACGTGAAGCTCACGGCATTCTCAAGTCATTCGTAAAAAGATCTTACAAATGCTTATATCCTTTGTCTGGTTGGGGGAAAAGCCATGCCGTGTAGGTACTGCCGAAAATTCTATGACTGTTGAAAGTTTGATACTGCCAGCATGGCATCAGTGCCAAGGAGACTACAACTGCACGAACGCCGTACGAGCCCTCTGTGAAGAACTTCGAGCGTTTTACGATCATCTTAAGAATTTGAGGCTTCTATGGAATTGTCTTGCGACCGTACGAAATTTACTAAAATCTTTTTGACGTTGCTCTTGTTCGTATGGCCGCCTTGAGAAAAGGGGGATTCGTATATATACGATGTTGAAAACTATCTTGGACAAGGCTATCGACAAGGCTGGCTGCGAACTTACGAACGGTTTATGAAAATAAGAATGCTGGTTTTGTACGACCGTTTTGAGGAGCTCTTCCGGAGTGGTGTAAAATCGTTCTTACGGCGTTTGTACCAGTTCCTAAAGAAATTTTTGACGGAGCCTTTAGATTTTATTTTCTAGAAAAATGATATGCAGCATTAGTGAAGAATCTATTCGAAGACATTAGAGATGCTGAGGAGTTTATTGATATTTTGGAGAAGAGTTGGATTACCTCTATTGTAAATAAGTAGCACCTTGTCTATTCCCTGATATTATGATAGCAGGTTCAATAGGGAAAGGAAAACAAGAAAACTCACCGGCAAAGACGAACTGGTTGAGCTGGTGTCGAGAAGACTCTTCTAGAGGTCAGTAGAGGGCGATCTTCAAGGCAGATCTGATGAGGAGCTGCAGTCAGATGGCAATATTTATACTTTTTGATGCAGCCGTCGCAAGATGTTCTGTTCCCAAGCGGCGCGCCATAATGCGAACACTTCAAGTCAGATCCGCAAATCTAATTGGCTAATGTCAGGGTTACGTATATTGTATGATAACGGACAAACATATCATAACTTATCAGAAGACAATGATATAGTTAAGATGTAGGTTGTATGCCGACTCTCTACCGACGCAAGTACGAAATACTGACTCGACAAAATAATGTACTTCTTTATAAGTAAGTTTCTTTTATCGACTTTTTAACTTACAGAAAATGATAGGGAAGTCTCTCTAACTGCTGAATTAGCAGACCAGGAGTGACGGTTGTCACGTTCACAACCGCATGATCAGTTGCCACTCGAGGAAAATAATGTATTCTTTAAAATGCTTACTACAGCAATTTGAAATCCTAGATTAAGAGCTGGTATATTTCGTTTCCTTCTTGTGACGTCAGTAGGTTGGTGAATTTGACTACCTACCTTTTACCTTATTAACCGAAACGTCTGAAATCAATCAATAAAAATGGTTTAACCATTTGATTACCAATGCATTTTGTCTAATCAGATTAATTTTGCAATGCGTTGTTTGTCCTTGTAACTATATACCTATAAGGTTGCTTTAGATTTACAGTTCAACAGCTTACGGATTTCACAGTGTTTAGTTTATTAACTACTCAATATACCCTTGATTAAAGGGATGTTATAGGTGGAGATGAGAACTGGGCGTTTAACCTTCTGCGAGATACCAAGAAACCACTTATGAAATTATACAGAACATATCATTCTAGTATAAGAGGAATTCAAAGTTTATTTGATGAAAATCGGTTTCGGAATGGCTGAGGTATCCAAAAGTAAAGTAGAACAAAGCGATCCTTATAAAAGGTGGGTCCCACCTGTTATTTGGATTGCACTGTTTTGGATGTCTCAGCCATTTAAAAAACAAGTTTCATCAAATGAACATTGAATTCCTCTTGGAATTACACGTTCTTTCATATTCTATAAGAGGTTTCTCATCATCTCACCAAAAAATGTTAGAAACCTGAAGTTAGGTCTCAACCAAAACTGACCTTGACAACAAAATAGAAGAAGCAGGAATACTTTGGCTGAGACTAGACATTTTCCACAGAGTAAGAACAATAATGCATAATCTTGCTCTTGCTAACCTCTAACAGTGTGAATGATTCTAATACGCACTCCTGTCTTCTCACCCATTACTTATTTCCCTATCAGAGAAACAGCTACTAATGTTATCATAGTAACAACTGATATGTTATCATTGCTATTTTATTCAATTCGTGTAAAGATTTTTTGTTTGTTTGTATCGTTTTGTTTTGCTTTTAATATGAAAGTCTATATATAGGGCCTATACTATTGACAGGGCTTTCTTGAAATGAAAGTCTGCTGGATATCATCAGAACTGAACGATTGTTCCCGTTAAAAGATGTTGATAACTAATAAATCATTTCTATCGCTACTCATAGTATACCATTTCTGCAACTACTCCACTTACTACCACAACAACTGTGACTTCTATCTCCCTTCAGTATATGGACCATTATTCCCGTCTATAACTGCTACGATTTCCTTCACATGACAACGATGAAACAATAACATCGTATTAAAAAAAGAGCTGATGTAACAGATTTTCTCGCTCGAGTTAATGTATAGCCACGTGAGGAGAAAAACACGTTAGGTAACGTTGATTCCAGACATAGATATGCCATATTAATAAACACTTTACTTTGTGAATATTGAGGTAATATCTGATAATTTTACACGTCTCCAGTGATGGAGCCGTGTACACCTGGTACCATCGCCTCAGCTTCGGATGTTGAACTTGGGGATCCTTGCTATCAATCAACAACCACATGAGCAAGGTGCCACGTGGCTTATCACTGACTTTGAGTTAAAGTGACTTCCTTTCCATTGTCATTGATTAATGTTGGTTACTCTTTATTACACTTTTTAAGCAAATCTTTATGGTCAGCAAGGGGGCACTTTTGTCATTTTCTCAGAGATACAGTGCAACTTAAAAAGACCTGCTCTTACCTGTCACTTTGCAACTTTACATTGTAAGCTCTCACGGAAAGCAGTTGGTCGACTTATTTTGATGATATTATATTACAACGATACTTTGCAGTTGATCATAAAATTTTGTTTAGTAGACGCGTCCGCGGTAGGTACGTAAGTCCAACTTATTTTTAATTTTTACCCCGAGGCTTCGGTCTATGTCAAGCAGCTGCCTATGTTCGCGGTCTCCTGCTTTTCTTTCTTACAATTACTACAAACACATAATTCCTAAATCCACTACCTTAGTCCCCCTTTTCTCTATTTTTTTCCTTCTACAATTCGGTTATTGTAATGTGTAACATAATAATATGAAATGAAATAATGTATTATTTGCAGATGAAACAGAAACTCAGCGTTAGTGCTTCAAAATAGTTCTAAAATGTGAATCACAGATAGAAACAAAATTAATGTAAAAATTTGAATCAGTATAATAAGTGTTTAAAGTATTGTTAAACATACAAAATGCGAACAATAATAAAAGTGCTTCGAGACTAAACCGTCTACAGTTATGGTTCATCGAGAGAAATAGTGGTACATTGTATCTCCTTATATTTTACGCTTCATTGCAAAATTTTTACATGGTAGGATGTTTTGTAATATAACTGAATCACAGATATACGTCTCATGTGATATCTTGAACATTTTCAAATCACTAGTCCCAATGGTAAACTGTACCTTAAAATCAGAGTTTTATTCATTACGCTACTCTGCCCCCCCCCCCCCCCCCCCCGTCGCACTAGGGCAAAAAAAAAAGAAATAAAAAGCAATCTCCTCATTCTCTTTATTTTGAACCGTGACGAAATCTTTGCATCGTATCCCTCTGCTCAAAGGACGTGGGCGGGGACGGGCACTATCTGTTTAGGGATACTATTAGTGGCGGCGTGGCTTACATGTGTTCTTACGGCTCCTCCGGATGATTTCACCAAGAATAATAGTGACAAGATGAAGACAAACGTCGCTAATGCCAGGTCATTCCTTTTGATGGTTTTCAATCCACTAATTATGGTGTGGTCACATTTTTAAAAACGCGTGGTAGATGAACTCTCCTCATTCTGATTGTTCTATTGTATTACATGCCGCGATTTTCTCCTGTAAAACACCCAGTTTAGCACAATTTCTCTATCAATGTGGAATGACTATACATAATCATTATTTTAGTGCGTTTAATCGCAAATCATCAATTACAGCACCAGAAATTAAAAGATGTCGATAACTAATCAATTATTTCTATCGCTACTCATAGTATATCATTTCTGCAACTACTCCATTTACTACCACAACAGCTGTGACTTCTATCTCCCTTCAGTATATGGACCATTATTCCCGTCTATAACTGCTACGATTTCCTTCACATTACAACGACAATAGAACAATAATGTCAAAATTATTTATTAAAAAAAAATGATGAAACAGCGTTTCTGATCCATCTTGGTAACGTGAGCGATCTGATGTATAGCCACGTGAGGAGAACAACACGTTTGGTAATGTTGATTCCAGACATAGATATGCCATATTGATAAACACTTTACTTTGTGAACATTGAGGTAAATAATATCTGATAATTTTACACGTCCCCAGTGATGGAGCCGTGTACACCTGGTGCCATCGCCTCGGCTTTGGATGTTGAACCCGGGGATCCTTGCTATCAATCAACAATCTCATGAGCAAGGTGCCACGTGGCTCGTCACTGACGACTTGGGTTAAAGTGATTTCCTTTCCATTGCCATTGACTAATGTTGGTTACTCTTTATTATACTTTTAAGCAACTCTTTAATGGTCAGCAAGGGCTTTTGTCGTTTTCTGAGAGATACAGTGCAACTTAAAAAGACGATTACGGGAGAGTGTACATTGCATGAAGCAATGGGCAATTCAAGGTTGTCGAATGTCATGATATTATCCTCTGCATGCTTCTCTTAGAGGTTAAGGGTATGCTTATGTTTATCATGATAAGAAAGAAACCTTCAAATACAAACCCAATATTTGATGTTTGCATTGTGCACCTTAATAACATCATGCCATATTGTTCTTCCAAAAGGTCTTCGTTCAAGATATGTATAATGTTTCGCTTCTGTACATTTTAACATTTTAACATTTTAAAATAGTAAAAACGGGTAAATGGTCAGAAATATCATGATACTGTTTCTAAAATTTCTACAAAACAACATTGGAAAATAGTACTACATTTTAAATCAATCAGAGTGTTAGTAGATCTTACATTGTTTGTTATATGTATAAGGTCCGTAACGAACCTGCGGAACAACGAGCTTTGTTTCATTTTCGGATTAACAAACCTTCGGAATAACGAACCTTATTTCATTTTCGGATTAATGAACCTTCGGAATAACAAACCTCATCACATTTTCGGATTAACGAACCTTCGGAATAACGAATCTTCGGAATAACGAGCTGTAACCACCAAAATCATGACTGGTTTTCGGCCGGAAGCTCTGGAGTCTAGTGGATATAACTCCTGTCCAGCAATTATGAGGTCATGGGTTCGAATCCCACCTGAGTTAATTGCCCATGATTTTTATAATGGCTATAACTTAAAACACTGAATAATCGGTGATAATTGACATCGGTGAAGGACAATTGTCAATCAGACTTTAAAAAACAACAACAACATCCAAACAGATATAGAGGAAGAGAACGAGGAAACACAAACAAGCATAGTAAGTGTACAAAAGACTGCAAATAACAAAATTACCTAATGAATATCTCAGTGAAATATTCAAGGCAACATACTTTGGAGAAAGTTTTAGCAACAATCTTGTTTCATCTGAATCTTGACAATCCCCAGAACAGGCCCGTAACTATTGGGGGGGGGGGGGGCGTCGGCAGGTGGAACGACAGCTTCTCTTCCTCCGGCGAGTATAATTAGGGTCTTCTTGACAAATAAAAAACAAAACAAAACAAAACAACAAAACATGATTTTTATATACTTTTTCAATATAGGACTGCCCCTCCCTGTGGATGTACGCAGAAGGGGTTTGGGTGGACTAATGATTTAAAGTTTGGTTGTTTATTTTTTTATGCTTGTTCCATATTCCACTTATTTTTCATATTCAAGTTTTACAAGTTTGTAAATTAAATTAGGAAATTACGTTACAAGCAAAGAATTTCGTTTATTTTTGCTTTGAGCAACTTAAAAGTATATTATGTACCTCTTTTAAACAATATTGTACAATATTTTCCTTCAGATTACTTTCATACGTCCCTCCCCCCCCCAAAAAAAAAAACACACTAAACAAAAAACAAAAACAAAAACAAAAAAACACCATCACAAACAAAGATTGCCAGTGAGTGACATCATCTGTAAAATCATTGCTTAAGTACTAATATGGTTAATTAAAGACATATGATTGCACCATATCCAGTACCGAGCATAATTTGCATGTTTTCCTGCAGCGTCTTTCGTTAGTCATATCAAGAATCTGGAATTATGCAAGGATTGTAATACAGTTAACCTCTCATGCCTCTCAGACCTTTCCTGCTCACTCCCTCAGAAAGGTCCACTATTTGCGAATTTCGAACTCCCCAATAAACGTTCTATAGTTACGGGCCTGCCAGAATGTTGCTCGTTCAGCGTTGAATTTTCTTATTGTCTATTATTCTTGAAGTCACTGGCTCATCCACGATCATTGGCCAGGAGATCGGTGGGGTGCAGTGACGTACGTTTTTATCACGCATGCGCCGTTCATTTCTAATATCTGGCTGCAACAAGGCACACACGTACACGAGAATGCTCTTACCTATCCCTTTGCAACTTTGCATTGTAAGCTCTCACGGAAAGCAGGTAGGTCCACTTATTTTGATGATATATCACAACGATACTTTGTAGTTGATTGTACAATTTTATTTTGTAGACGCGTCCGTCTTAGTCAAACTTGATTTCTAATTTTACCCCGAGACCTCGATCTATGTCAAGCAGCTGCTTATGATCGCGGTCTCCTGCTTTTCTTTTCTTTTCTTTTCTTTTCTTACAATTACTACAAATAAATAATTCCTAAATCCATTACCTCAATCCCCCTTTTCTCTATTTTTCTTCTAAAATTTGGTTATCGCAGTGTATGACATAGTAAATGAATACTCAATCATTATGTAGTTAATTTACAATTTACTGTTGTTTTAAGATGTCCTCTTGAATTATTCTGTAATATAATGCTACATAAGCTTTATGCATCGACCAATGTTATGCTAAAATACACTCAGCAAAAAAAAAAAGAAGAAAGTAAACACTTTTTCGAGTATATATTTTTTATAGAATTTTTGGTTAAAAATTAATGTATTATATATCATACGAAAGGAAATTTAATTGGCTATCAACCCGCTATTTCATCCATGTCTCTCATTGTGTTAAACTGGTCTTTTGTTGTTACCTTGAAGAGCATTTGCAAACGAAAGGCAACATGCTATAGTTTTTGCAAGTTTTACTTTTGTGCCTTGAAGGACAAAAACGAATGTGTTCACGCATGCTTAAATTTTGGTTGATAGCCAATTAAATTATCTTTGATATGATATGAAATATAATACATTGATTTTCATCAAAATCTTCTATGAAAAATATGAACAAAAAAAGTGTTTACTTTGCTTTCTTTCTCTTTTGGTGAGTGTATATGTATGTACTCTATGGTTATGTGTAATTTGAAAAAGCAGAAATAAAACCAAACAAACAAACTTCATGGGAACACACTCGCGCGTGGTGCTCGTAGCAGCAGACTATAGTCACGATAGTATTACTTTAACCTCATCAAACAGACTAATCTGTATCACAAACTCTCCTCTGGTGACTGTTCACAATAGTCTGATGCTATCGCTGATATCCGAATCATACTTTTTTTTTCCTTTTTAATTCTTTCTTCAAAATATCTGCCTCAGCAACTTTTCTCCTTGCGCTAATGCACAACATCTTAATATTCACAGCTGCGAACAGAATCAGTAGTGTTCCAGAATTTTTGCATTCACTCTACCCAAACTGGGTGCTGCTTTATAACATTGCTAACCCACTGAATTCTTTTGAACATCAAAAGTATGAAATGCACCCACAAGGCAAAAACAACATAATTGTATCTCCTTTTGCTGATTGGGGAGTGTTCACTTATGTTGTTCTCCCTTCTACAAATCTCCACCCCCTTACAAAAATCGTCAATGGCAATTGAATGGCTGTGAAAGGTAACTGTCAATGGTGAAGGGTATTTGAATGGTATAGATTTTAAGTGTACAGTGGTAACTGTCACTGGTGACGGTTATTTGGATTGTAGGTTTCCAGTGGTCAGTGGTAACTGTCAATGGTGAATGGTACTTGAATGGTAGGTTTTCAGTAGCCAGTAGTAACTTGAAAGAAATGGTAAAAGGTGTTTGAATGGTAGGTTTCCAGTGGTCAGTAGTAATTGTCAATGGTGAAGGATATCTTGAATGTAAGTTTCCAGTGGCCAGTGGTAACTGTCAATGGTGAAGGGTATTTGAATAGTAGGTTCCCAGTGGTCAGTGGTAACTGTCAATGGTGAAGGGTATTTTAATGGTAGGTTTCCAAAGGTCAGTGTAACTGTCAATGGTGACGGGTATTTGAATGGTAGGTTTCCAAAGGTCAGTGTAACTGTCAATGGTGATGGGTATTTGAATGGTAGGTTTCCAGTGGTCAGAGGTACCTGCCAGTCGTGAAGGGTATTTGAATGGTAGGTTTCCAGTGATCAGTGGTAACTGTCAATGGTAAAAGGTATTTGAATGGTAGATTTCCAGTGGTCAGTGGTAACTGTCAATGGTAAAGGGTATTTGAATGGAAGGTATCCAATGGTCAATGCTAACTGTTAATGATGAAGAGTATTTGATTGGAAGCTTTCAAGTGGTCAGTGGTAACCATTATTGGTGGAAGGGCGAATGGTAGGATTCTAGTGGTCAGTGGTAATTGTCAATGGTTAAAGGATTAGTAGGTTTTCAGTGGTCAGTGGTAACTGTCAAGTGTGAAGGATATTTGAATGGTAAGTTTCCGGTGGTCGGTGTTAACTCTCAATGGTGAAGGGTATTTGAATGTTAGGCTTTCAGTGGTCAGTGGTAACTGTCGATGGTGAAATGTATCTAAATGTAGGTTTCTAGTGGTCAGTGGTAACCTTCAATGGTAAAAGGCATTTCAATAGTAAGTTTTTAGTGGACACTGGTAACTGTCATTGGTGAAAGGTATTTTAATGGCAATTTTCCAGTGGCTTGTGGTATTTGCCAATGGTGAAAGGTATTTCAGTATTGCAGTTTAATGTTTATTATGCTAAAATTGTAGAAGTGGAGGCGACTTGATAGCCGGATTTAATTCAGCTATTGTTTCACGAATATCATTACATGTCACCATCTTTTAAAATGGAACTTCATTTCATTCATTCAAAGATAAAAATCTATAACATGAATTGGTCATTTTTTTGTTATCAAATTTTATATATTTTTTGTGGGGGGATGGGAGAGGGTTAAGCCATCTAAATGGTGCCATTCTACCAGTTTTTGGTTTTTATGCCACTGGTTATTCATTGGTATCTATTGGATCAGTATTAGAATCCATGAAGGCGATACACTCTAAGGACATGCAGAGATCTAGATTTGAGTAATTTTTTTTTTTTGGTCGTTTCAATTTTTCTACGAATATACATGTTTACATTCATATATATATATTTGATGTGAATACTTGTTTTTGAATCATTGTCTCTTTTACGATGGAGGGTGAGTGGTACGCCAATGGTAAATGTTGAATTTTAAGCTTCAGTGGTATAACGCAGAGGAGACAAAATGGAAATTTGAGAAATATGTGAAGGGGAATTTAATGGTATGCTGAAAGGTAAGTTTAATGGTATAATGGAGGGTAGACTAATAGTAATTTGAAGGGTATACTGAAGGGTATGTTGAAGAGTAATCGAATGGTATGCTAAATGATATTTTCTAAATGATCAGTTTCCCAATTTAATTAGTTTGAATGCTAGCTCTAAATGGTAAATAGTAAATGAAGAGAGAAAGCTATATGAATTGTAGAGTGAATGGTATACTGAATGGTTTGTGCAAATAAAGTGGTATGCAAATAAGATGTTCCAATTATCTAGATTAGTTTGAACGGTAGTTCTGAATGGTGAAAATGAAGAGTTAAATTCTGAAAGGTAAATAAGTGGCATGTAATACCATTCTAAACCAAAATGTTTGAAGTAATAGTCTTTTTTTTTGTACGGGCCTGCATTATAGCGGATAGCGTCAATAAACATACAGTCCATATTACAATCTTTCTTTTATCCCCTTCAAGTGTCATTGCACATTTACAATCACATGATATGATAATTTTGTGATAACAGTAATACTGATTAACATCTACAGGATCAACAATGATTTATAATAAGTTATACCGTCATTATCCCTGCCCTGGTCAGATACAGGTACCCTTGGGTGGCTGCTATAGGTAGGTTTGACTGTATGTTAAAACCTGTCTTCGCGACCACCTGTTTGTAGCGGCCTCCGCCGTATACGACCACTAAATACAATTCCTTCCGAGTGAAAAGGCATGTTAGAGAACCTAGCTGTCTATAGCTGCCACCTATCTATAACAGTCATTTTTTCGTCTCCCTGGAGGTGGTCGCTATAGACAGGTTTGACTGTAGGGCTACAGTCAAACCTTTTTTAGCGACCGGCTGTCTATAGTGGCCACCTGCCGTATACTACCACTCAAAACAATTCCCTCCGAGAGAAAAGGCATGTTAAAGAATCATGATATAGCGGCATCTTCTTTATGACGGCCACTTTTTCGTCTCCCTTTGGGTGGCCGATATAGACAGGTTTGACTGTATAGTAAAGCCTGTCTTGGAAGCACCACCTGTCTGTAGCGGTTTTCAAAAAGAAGCTGAAAATGTGAAAACTCCGCCTCCTTACTGAGCCTCCCTCCACGCTGAAGAAGATACATAAAACGTGAAAATCCCCTTCTCCCCCTCCCCCTCCCCCACCCTCTAACATGCACTCACACCTGAATTAAACATCAATTAAACATGAAATTTCAGTCGTTCATGTCTTCAAAGCATTAATTCAGCTTTATCCTTTTCGGTTCGACAGAAAAAGATAAAGATTCGAGAGTTTAGGGACTCTGAGGCTTCAATTCTCCTCCCCCTTCGGCTGGGTTCGGGGCGGCTCATGCACTAAACAGACAAAGATCATACGAATCACCATAAAGATGCTATATGCCAAGTCTGGTGAAAATTCGTTGTCGGGTTTACAAGAAAATGAAAACGGCAAAGGTTCATGAGCAGTTTTGTTGTACTACCGTCAATTACGTGATTTTCGAGATTTCTACATTTCCCGGCGTTTTTGCAAATCCCGGCTCCACAGGGGATTAGGGATACTATTAGTGGCGGCGTATTCTTACGTCTCCTCCAGATGATTTCACCAAGAATAATGGTGACCCACCATATAAAACAATTTCTATATCAATGTTAGATAACTCCATATTTTGGGTGCATTTAATCGGAAATCATCAATTCCAGCGCCAGAGGTCACACCACTTACCACCGATCAGAGACCATAACCTCTTAACCTTAATACCCAACACGCTAATCACCCCTCTCACCCTTTCTTGGAACTTTCCTTCTGCATAATGCAAGATGTCTTTTATACAACATTCTCTTGAGTTTATGTTTCCCAAGTTTTCCTTTCCTTTCCTGTGTTTCCTTTGTGTATCGTTACTTTCTTTTTTGCTTCCATACAGAGTAAGCCTGAGAGTGAAAGGGCTAGTATAATCTACAGAAAGAAAGGTAGAGGGGATACAAAGAAACAATAAATCGAGTTTTACGTGAAGGAAGAAACTTTAACACGGGGAATGAAATTTGTATAGAGCGCCAATGAAGTGTCGCATGGCCTATTTCGTCGACGAAAATATAATGACTGACTTCTTAACGAAATAGGCCGTATATGCGACACTTGACGCTCCATACAAATTGTCCATGGTTTAAACCATGGTTTCAATTGTACCACCTGTGTGAATTCGGGCCATAGTGGCCACTACGTGATTATGCTCCCAAAACACTTTCTTTATTCGCGCTTGAGGGCGACTAAGGTATTAAAAAAAAACTTGTAACGCAAAAACTTTACTGTTTGAATTCTTTTTGAATTCTATTAATTAAACCCTAGCACTGATTATTTCTTTAAAGGGATGGTATATTGGTGGAGATAAGAATTGGGCTTTTAACTTCTTGTGAGATACCAAGAAATCACTTCTGAAATAGTACAGACCATATCATTCTTAGAGGATTTCATAGTTTATTTGATGAAAATTGGTTTTAGAATGGCTGAGACATCCGAAAACAAAGTAAAACAAAGCGAACGGGCCCCACCTCTTATCAGGATCGCTCTGTTTTGGATATCTCCGCCATTTCAAAAACCAAATTTCACCAAACAAACGTTGAATTCCTCTTGGAATTACATTTTCTTTCATATTATTTTCATAAAAAGATTTCTCATTATCTCACCACAAATGTGAAAAACCTCAAGTTAGGTCTGAACCAAAACTATACTATTCCTTTAAGCAGGGCTCGACACTAACGGTGGCCCGGTGGCCCGGGGCCACCAAAAATGAAAGTCGGGCCACCAAATTTAAAAAAGGGCAAATTTGGTGGTCCGCCTCGGGCCACCAACATTTTTTGAAAAGTATGTCAATAAATTCGTAACTTTTTGCGCCGGAAATTAGCAGTTAAATTTGTTCAAAGGATGGATGAAAAGGACTGAATGAATGCCTCAGAGTGAGTGTTGCAAGTTTGTTGAAGTTTGTTTATGAGTAGATATGTCCAACTTCTAATTCTTACTATCATAAATCTTAAATATTTGACTCATTAAAAAAAAAGGACTTTTAATGTTTTTTGTTTTTGTTTTTCGGGACACCAAATTTTTCTCTCGGGCCACCAAAAATTTGAAATTTAGGATTTTGGTGGCCCCATCGGGCCACCAAACAAAAAAGTTAGTGTCGAGCCATGCTTTAAGGATGTATGGAGGGGGGGGGGGTGGAGAGCAATGCCTGGTTGCTGGTGGTATAGCGTCGATAATATTAATGAAATCCCTTCAGCCCCTCTCAATGATTTCGCCAGCAATGCCAACATTATCCAAAGAGCAAAGGCTTAAGGCCATTTGTCAGCTCGTTGTTGTTTTGGTTGTTTTTTTTATTCAGTTTTCCCAGTTGTTTCATCTTCTCCATGACTACTAATTCCGCATGTCCCCGTATAGATAACTCTCTTCAGCCTGACTGTTCTCTGTAATAAGTAAACACTACGATTTTCCACTAAAGTCATTGAACATTCACAAAATATCTGTTCATGTTTTAATCACGGAATGTCTGCTCAAAAAAGCTCAACACGTTACTTTCTCTCTCCCCCATCTCTCCCTCTCTCTCCCTCCCTCACACACACACACACACACACACACTTACATTTTTTTATTTTCCTGCCAAGTTGTATCTCAGAATGAGAAATCATTTGTTTTCCTCTCTTTTTGCTAACATAAATAGTACGTCCATTTTGTATGAGAACGAGAGATGGAGAGTGAGAGAGGGAGAGAGAGAGAGAGAGAGAGAAGGAGAGAGATGGAGAGAGATCTAAGAAACATGAAAAATGCTGTATGATACAAAAATGAAGATACTCAAAACTTTAAGAGTGAAAGGTAAAGGATGAAAGGTTTAGTCTTTTCATCCGGTCTGTCGCATCTTATTTGTTTGCGAAAATGATCTACAATAATATTGTTAAGTGGCCTGTGGTATAGTCATTCCCTATTCTTGTGTGCAGCCTCATATTTTTGTTCAGAGTAAAGTTTTAGTGATGTCCTACATCGGTAACATGGTTTTCGTGCCTGGCGTCCGTGGATTCCAGCCTCCGGAGCACCAGGTGCACATGGCACTATCTCTTCAAACGTGCAAACTTATCGTACGTTATTTACATACATGTCACAAACTGAAATATTTATCAAAAGACCAATGGCAGTAATCAGCATTTCTCAACGTGTTTATCGTAAAAGCGGCTATGTATTAGCTCGAGCATGAAAAAAAAAATCTGTTACATCAGCTTTTCTGAAAGTAGGTCGATGTATTGTTTCAACGCTGGCATGCCTCTGTGGTTTGAGGTAAGCGTTTGGTAGGAACAATAGTGTACAAGATGTGGTCAGGAGGAGTCGGCCCAATATTCACATCACAGTGGTAGTGATAGTAAAAGTGTAAAGTGATGGTAAAGTGACTGTAAAAGTGTTTGTGTACGCAGAGCGGAAATCAATTCAAATCAAATTAATCAATCAAACCAGTTGATAGTAAAAGTAGTATGTGTATACATAGTAATAGCTTCGACTCCGTGTTCCGTTTTCATGATTTGACAATTTTCCTACACGTAAACGTCAACGGTGACGGACGGACCCCTGGCGTAGCGTTTAAGTGCGTTCAAAATGTTCAGTGGTTGAAAATAGTGTTGGTATGTAGTGCAAACAGTATGGCGTTAAACAAGCATACAGCCAGAGGGATTTGTGATTTTAAACGTAGTTGTAACGGCAGTAGTAGTGGGAATTGTGTCAGGGCCATCAGGGTTACAGAAAGAAAAGAAGAAAAATGAAAAGAGCAATGAGAGGATGGAGAAGAAAAAATTAGGAAGACGAAAAGGAAATTAAGAATTGGGAATCTGTAGTACTTTTATATGATCTGACATTCACAACTTTCTAAGAAATTATACGTTTGGTTCTGTATTCAGCCGCACATGCATATTGGGAGTGAACGTATTAACGATAGCTACGAGGGGCTTCAGTCATAATTATGGTTGATAGAGAGGATCCCCGTGTCCAACCTCGGGAGGAGTCATGCGACGTATTCTTAGCCATATCTCATTCTTTGGCTGCTCGTCAATAGATGGCGCAATGCTGATGCTCTGCTCAGTGGCTCTGCTTGGTCGGTTGGGTAGACATGCTCGAGAATTTCCGGAGCCGAGGCGATGGTACCAAGTTAGAGTACAAGGCGTCGTCACCGGAGATATGTAAACTTGTCGGATGTTATCTACTTTCTGTTCATAGACTAAAATATTAATAATAAATCTATGCTTGGAATCAACCTTTCTACACGTGTTCCCCCCTCACGTGGCTATTCATTAACTCGAGCACGTTACCAGGCGCGATCAGAAAACCAGTTACATCAGCATTTCTAAAAGTACACATTTATTGTGTTATCGCTGCCATGCTTTAAAAATTGATGAAATTAGCGTAGATAGGAACAATATTTGTGAATATACCGAAGGGAGATTGAAGTCTCGGCTGTAGTGGAATTTAGCATTGTAGCTGTAATGGTTATGAATACTGATAGAAATAGTATTGGAATCAATAATGTTGTTACTGTATCTAACAAAAGTAGAAGTTTCTTTAATAGTTGAATAAGTAGAAAACGAAGACGACAATACGTATTGGAAGCATTCACAACGTAAGTAATAACGCAGTATTTCTCCTAGTCACACAAAGTAATAGAAGTAGAAGTACTGATGTTGCATTTGTAGTGACGTTAACTGAAGCAGGAATAGGTTGGGCAGAGTGACAGAAATTATTTCTGTGCCACATGAAGGATGAAAATTGAAGCATACTTCATATTGAAGTAGTAGCAATAGCTGATACCAAAATATGATTTGCAGTATAAGAGCAGAATTATGTCTATATTGGTAGAAGTAGAAGTAGTATCTAGAGAGGAAGAAGAGAAATTAGAAAGGAAACTGACTACATCTATATAAAACAATAATTGCTGTAGTCATATGAGTGTCCGAATCTACCCTGATCTGGAGAGAAATGTTAGTACTTTTGGAAATAATGAATGACATAAGTCTCAGGAACGTCAGGATAACATTTTTCCTCATACCAGTTACGAATGACTACATTAATTCCTTTATTTCAGCTAATTAGTATATTTCCTTCCAGTCCATTTCGTACTCATCCTCTGATTGCTAAAACGAAGAGCACTGGATGTTTAAGACGGAAAAATGTGTGAATCCAACCTTCTCCATGCACTTTCTCAGCCCTCTTCAATGAAGTTATGTGTAATATCCCGCGATAACCGGAACTGAATCTCAATTATAATCTGCAAGAACTTCGACAAAATAATACACAAGGAGGAAGCAAGTGAATAACTAAAGGAAGTACAGTTAATACAGCAGAAATGGAGGAGATTCTGCATTAGTAACAATCATATCAATCAACTATTCACTCCCAAACCAATATGTAACATTTGAGATTACCACTAACAGGGGCGGATCCAGGAATTCTGTAAAGGGGGGGGGGGGGGCGTGACTAATATTTCTGGTGCCACTTCCGGGTTTCATTTCAGTTTTTCTTTTTATTTCTTTTGTTTTTAACGAAAAATAAAGGGGAGGGGGTGCGCCGGTTGCGCCCCCCTCTGGATCCGCCACTGACTATGCGACATGGCTCTATACTATACGCTCTGTTCCGAGAAATCTCCAATCTGTATCGAAAGTCCCATACCAATGGAGCAATATAGTTACAAGAGCTATACCAGGAGAGAGACAGAAAGGTATTAGAGGGAAAGTATAGTTACTGTTTTGGTTGAGCTTGGGTTTCAGATACTAACTTCGATTCTAACTGGGATGACCAATTAAACCACTTGAAAGAAAAATGAGAAAACCACATAAAATATGAAAGAGCTTACAATTCGAAGAGAAATTAACATTCTATTTGAATAAAACCAGTGTTGAAATAGCAAAGATATCCAAAAAGCACAGTGGTCCTTATAAAATTCATCGATTTCAGGCATTTCAGCGGGTGCTGGTTCACGCTGTCATGAACGTGACAACCACCACTCCTGATCTGCTAATTCAGCAGTTAGAGAGACTTCTTTATCAATTTCTCTACGATAAAAAGTAGATAAAAGAAACTTACTTGTAAAGAAGTAGGCCTACATTAATTTGTCGAGTCAGTATTTCGTATTTCGTCGGTAGAGAGTCAGGCATGAGTACAGATTTATGTTTTTCGTTGGTTGTTTTTTATCCCTAACTTACATTTAAGAAGTATTTTGAAGCAGTATATCTGGGGTTTTCATCTGCAAAATAAATAGTAAATAGTGGCGTTAACGCGCGAATGTGAGAAATGCATAATGTGATGCATCTTACAGTAGTAACACATATATAAAACTTCCCATAGGACCGACGAGATGGGAACTATATTTAATGAGTCCACCTACTTCATCTGTTTAGCGCGGAAAGTGGTATCACTACCACGTTTCAAGCCAAGAAAAGAAGCATGTGATGATTTATACTGTTTTGTTATGCAGTGGTTAGAGTGAAATATTCTCAGCTCTTCTGAATATTTAAAGGGGATGGCTAGTTACTGATCAGTGGGAATCAGTGGGTCATGGGAATGCTGGGGGATGATTGTTCCAATTCTCGTGGGATTCATTTAAGAGTACATTATATATCTATTGTTGTGTGAAAATTATTGCTTCAAAACGGTCTCATATTCAAGTAATGTGCAGTTTAATGCCCCGTCACTGTACAGGCATGCTAACCTGGAAACATTAAAGTGCACATTTCTTGAATATGAGACCATTCTGAAGCAAACAATTTTCACACAGCAATAGATATATCATGGCTCGACAATAACTTTTTTGTTTGGTGGCCCGATGGGGCCACCAAAATCCTAAATTTCAAATTTTTGGTGGCCCGAGAGAAAAATTTGGTGTCCCGAAAAAAAAACAATAAAAAACATTAAAAGTCCTTTTTTTCATGAGTCAAATATTTAAGATTTATGATAGTAAGAATTAGAAGTTGGACATATCTACTCATAAATAAACTTCAACAAACTTGCAACACTCACTCTCAGGCATTCATTCAATCCTTTTCATCCATCTTTTGAACAAATTTAACTGCTAATTTCCGGCGCAAAAAGTTACGAATTTATTGACATACATTTCAAAATATTTTGGTGGCCCGAGGCGGGCCACCAAACTTGCCCTTTTTTGAAATTTGGTGGCCCGACTTTCATTTTTGGTGGCCCCGGGCCACCGGGCCACCGTTAGTGTCGAGCCCTGGATATATAATGTACTCTTAATTGAATCCCACAAGGATTGGAACAATCATCCCCCAGCATTCCCCCTGATTCCCTATAATGTTGGGTGATCACTAGCGAGGATATTCATCATCATCCGCACTCTCCCCCCCCCTCTCTCTCTCTCTTTATGTATATACAGTACATACATATACAGAAAGAAAGAGAGAGAGAGAGAGAGAGAGAGAGGGAGAGAGAGGGGGAGAGTAGATCACAACAGTAGTGAAAGACATTGTTTTAACGAATTTTCGCCCGTAGGGCTTTATCAAGTCAATAGCAGTTTTTATTTTGAAGGTGGTATAAATCAAAATGAAATGAATAAAAAATTAAAATAGAAATAATTTTCATTCATACCATCTTCAAAATAAAATCTGCCATTGACTTAATAAAGACAAAGCCCTATGGGCGAAAATTCGTTAAAACAGCGTCATTTACGGAGTTTTCTCAATTACTACTGTTGTAATCTACCAATATTTTGTTGGACTTCGAGCAGAAACCTATTGCAGTTATTCATATATATACTGTATATAAGTTGTCCACGTGTTGGTGTGATATCATCAAAAATAAAACTGAAACCAAGTTCATGCTGTATTCACCAACAGTTTATTTCGGCACACCGAAATGAACTGCTGGTGAATACAGCATGAACTCGGTTTCAGTTTTGTTTTTGATGATATTATATATTTAAAATGTTCAGTGGTTGAAAATAGTGTAGGTATGTAGTGCAAACAGTATGGCGTTAAACAAGCATACAGCCAGAGGGATTTGTGGTTCTAAACGTAGTTGTAACGGCAGTAGTAGTGGGAATTGTGTCAGGGCCATCAGGGTTACAGAAAGAGAAGAAGAAAAATGAAAAGAGCAATGAAAAAAAAAAAACGTTTAATAGCGTGCTTGCTGGAATCTCAGTGCAGCACTTGGGATTTTCGACCTGGCCATTTTTTTCTCTCATATACATTTTCATCAGCATCAGTATTAGGACGATGCGATACAAAGAGTGTAAAGATCGAAGGGGAAAATAATTCCTTAATATCAACATTCCTTCAACCTTTTTCAAGAAATGAGTGCAAGTCAACAAACCAGATCGATATAATCTTGCAGATGTCTTTATTGGAGAGCAAACGTCATGCCCATCGTCATATTGCTGAGCTTTAATCAATTACAAGGATGTCACCATGTACAAGGATGTCACCATTCATCAACGTCTCAGACAACAATCGTGATTTCGTTAAGCCATTGTGTTAATCACACATGACACAACTACGACCTGCTATCCAATCGCCTTTCGTCCATCATGGAAGATCATGTATTTCATTTTATCTGTTTGATCATTAGTTTGAGACAGGGATTTTTTTTTCATATCTCGTTTCAAGAGGTGTAACTTTGCTGTAAGACTGTCAACTTGTTGATCATGTCTGAAATATTACATATTCTTCATTCTGCTTACTGAGACTCATTCAAAATCTATCTGAGTATTTTCTTCTGTGACCCAGTGTATGTTATCAAATTTTCAAATAAAACCAATTTCTGGTTTACATTGATACAATAAATGCATGCCCATTGATTTTTACAGAGTTAACGCTACTGCAAAGTACACCTGAAAGAAATCCAATGCGATTTCTCTTTTCACGAAGTAACATTCGAGTCAATGATGATGATTATCGATAATTCAGATGTCATAAAATTCGTTGTAATCGCATCAGATCGTCTGCTTGAAGACCAATGGGAGACGAGTCGTGGCTACGTCATGCCTCGGTCTGAGAGGAAGCTCTCCCTTAACCTACGTAATTTTGAGAGAAATAAACGATAGCGTTGATTTTAGTAAAAATCCACTCCACGTCCAACATAATATCAATAAAATTACAAGTCGAATCAAACAAACGTAGTACGAGAAGCGCATGGAAATCGAATAGGGTAAAATAAGAAAGTCATGAAAATTCGATGTTTCACATATTCTCACCAAACAGAAAAGTCGATTCAATTCAAATTTCAATTCAAATTTATTCCGTTTTCGACAATAAAAAAATAACATGACATACATCACTCTTTCTTCAGTGATAGGAATCATATAAAAGAACAAACAAAGTGAGTTTAACAAAGTAAAGCAGTCCTTATTATACTTACAGTAAAGATACATTGCAATGCCTGAAGTAAATTGAAATAAAGTGGAATATACAACGTACACAAGGCGAAAAACGGAGGGACCCACTGAAAAGACGGAGCTTGTAGAGTGTGGGCCCCTCGGGAGAAAAAGAATCAGTGGATAATATTGGTAGCAATCGGCATCAGAACAGAACAAGAATGACTGAAGCAGCAATAGCAGAAAATAATTGTAACAGCAGAAAAAGAAAAAGTAAAGAAAGAAGAAAAGAGAAAAAAAGAAATGTTTAAAACAATTGACAAAGTAAAAACAGAAATAGACAAAATGAAAATAGAAATTTAAGCCCACACAGTCAGATAGAAAAGGAAAAAAAAACACATAATGACAGCACTAACATATAAACAGACATCAAGCGACAAAGGGACATCGACGAGGCTAGTTAAGCGCAAAAGACAGGCTATATACGACAGGAAGCAAGACTAGCACAACGGAGATAACGATACATGGGGTTGGACGATGGCAAACAAAATTTAGACAAAAACGGGACAAGACGGAAAGAACTCCCTCATTATATAAGCGTATAGAGAGCAGATCTCGAAGAAAATCCTAACTAATTTAACCCGAAACTTTATTCACGAACTTGGTGATGGTCAGCCAGTACGAGCGACAATGTAATGCAACTATGCGGATTATACAAAGGGGGTATCAGCATGAAGAACTTATAAAGCTAATCCGATTCATTACAGATGTTATTGTAAAATTGCAAAAGAAAAGATTTTAATTTCCGTTTAAATGAATACAAAGAGGGAGCTGCTTTTATATCGTGGTTTAGAGAATTCCAATAGTTTGGACCAGTGTAGGTAAAAGAATTTTTCCCTAAAATTGTTCGGAAAAGAGGTAAGTGAAAATCATTTGAACGTCGAGTGGGGTAGGAGTGAAATGATTGGTTTTTTAGGAACATTGAATAAAAAATAGACGGAAGTAAACTGTTGTTAAACATGTACATAAATTGACCTAAGTTGAATAAAAACAACTCATTTGTTTTTAGTAACTTGTTAGACGCAAACAGTAAATTTGTATGTGAACGTGTAGGAGAATGACAAATGATACGGAGGGCCTTTTTCTGCAGTAACAACACTCTATTCAAAAGGGTCTGGTGAGTATTTCCCCAAGCTAAAATTCCATAATTCAAATAAGGCAATATCAAAGTGGAGTATAACATAAGTAATGACTTTTGAGGAATATAAAATTTCAATCTGTTTAAAATACCTATATTACGTGAAATGATTTTGCAAATATAATCAATATGTGTTTTCCAAGAGAGTTTATTGTCAACAATTATACCAAGAAATTTAAAGTCTGAAACACTGTCTAAGTTAAAATCATCTAAAACTATATTAGAATTCAATACCTCGACAGTGTTACTGAAAAGCATATATTTTGTTTTTTGAACATTCAATGATAATTTGTTAGCCCTGACCCAATTTGTAACTTTTAACAGTTCAGTGTTAACTCTTTGGACTAAAATATCAGCATCTTTGTGAGCAAAGATAACAGTGGTATCATCTGCAAAATGAATAAAAGAAAGTACTTCAGAAACAGAAGAAAAATCATTGATATAAACTATGAATAACAACGGCCCTAAAAGACTACCCTGTGGAACACCGCACTTGACATCTCTTATAACTGAATTATTATCTTTAATTGTAACAAACTGTTTCCTATTACCTAAATAACTCTTAAACCACTCCAAGGCCTTCCCACGTATTCCATAATGAGATAACTTATAAAGTAAAATGTTATGATTAATTGTATCGAAGGCCTTGGAGAAGTCCAAAAAAATACTAATTAAATGAGAGTGGTTGTCAATTGCGTTAACCACGCTATCAACGAAATGAAGGATTGCGTGAGTAGTGCTATGTTTTTCTCGAAATCCAAACTGAGACTTTGTGAAAATTTTATGCAAATCAAAAAATTTAACAATTCTAATATGATTTTTTCTAAAACTTTAGACAATGAAGATAATAAAGAAATTGGGCGATAATTACTGACATCCAGTTTATCCCCCTTCTTATATATTGGTATTACTTTCGCCAATTTCATTTTGTCAGGAAATATACCATGAGAAATTGATAAATTAAAGATATGAGTCAAGGGGTCTGCAATTGCAGATATAACTCCTTTAAGAATACAATTATCAATATCATCATAACCGGAACTGCGCTTGTTTTTAACAGAAGAAACAATATCGATAATTTCATACCTATTCGTTGGAATCAAAAAAATAGAATTAGAATTACATTGACCTAAAAAATCAGTAAAATTTTGTTCCGTCTCCGGGATATCTTGAGAAAGCGTTTCACCTATATGAGAGAAATAAGAGTTAAAGACGTTGGCAATATCAAAAGAATTATTGATCAAATTATCATCAGATTTGATTTGATCAATATTGCAATATTGCAACCACAATGCAAATTAGTTGAGGTGGCGATGTTAATGCCGTACAATTCTCTATAGACTTGCATACTACAGGTGAAAACAAACTGGGTAGCTTCAATTTATCATATGGCTTACGGCAAATTAGATTGCAGGTTGTAATGATCTAATAACTATATATTTTAAAGGGAAAGGGTTGTAGCGGGTAAACCGTCAACTATGATTATAAATTTTAATAATATAATTTGTAAACAAGTCAATATGACAATTGTCAGGGTATGACATAATCACCTCATGTTCTTGGTATATTATGTGTGTTATGTGCTTGCTGCCAATAGCATTTTTGTGGAACTGTGAAATTTCAAATGTCACTTACACTATCTTTGTCAGATTTTAATGCAATCTTTCCTGTTCTGTTAGAATTGGCATCCTGTGTATCTCTAGTTTTCTATTCAAATGTAAGCAACCATTGGCTATTTTGGGTGACTTATATAGAAAGTTCGAAAAGCACCCTTCCCAGTCGATGTACATAAATGTACACGTATGAAAGGTGTCATACATACCTACACATACAGCAGCTTGTTGGGAGATCCTGATCCAACGTCTGAGATCTTATTGTTGCTTGTGCTAGCAAGCATAGATGATGTACTCTTCGAATACAGAGTGATGGCTCCTGAAATATCAAGCAAATGAATTAGAGGCTATCTCCCTGTGTACTTAAAACCATTTCCATGGGTATAATGTTAAAATCACTCAATAGCAATCATGTGCTTTTTAAGAAGCCTATAGCAGCAATCAGTGTGTGTGAGAGAGTTTGAAAGACAGTCTGTTTTCTTATCACTTTGCGAAACTGAAGGCATCGTCAGCTCATATTCGGCAGATCGTGCAATGTGATATGTGAATCTTAACCCGTTCCATACGGGAACCTGGTGGCCTGTGTATTAAGTCTATATGGGTTTGAGAATTCAGGATGGAACGGGTAAAGGAACAAACATGGCCAGTAAAGCTATACTAGAAGTGGAAGTAGGCTACCAGAGGTAGAAAAAGCAACAGAAAATATTAGCAGCAGGTATGTTAGTAAAAGAAAAGAACAAGCAGTGACGGGGTAGAGGCTGTAATATAGAATGAGAATGTGGTAACACTACTATAGCAATGGTAGTAGTCGTACACAGTGGTGTCAGAAGTAGATACTGTGACGTCATCGGCATGTATTTAGCCCTGTGTATGCAACTCATATGGAATGTTGATTGCGACAAATATAAATGAGCCGTTAGATTATGAATCGTCAATTCACACTTGTTCACAAGGGGTATGGAACTCGACCCCAAATCTACATTAGTCAACACACCCATTACACTAAAACACACTCATTGGACGAGCGATATACCATTCGCCCAGTACACAGGATAACGATAATGACGGCTACGACAACGGATACTTCGAGAGAGCAATCTTCAGTGTGTAAATAAAATATAACCACGTACGTATATTTCAAAGTGGAGTCAAAAGGGGCCTGAGCTTTCGATCCTAGCAGAATCTTCGTCAGAGGCAAAATGACAAACAAGCAGGGAAAGCACTCACATATAAGGACTTCACACAAGAACAGACAGGTACAGGCTGGGTACACAGAACAAAGAAAACAAAGGAGAGGGTGGGAGTTCATGGGCAAGGAGCCCAACAGGTAAAGAAAGGGGGATTAGAGCAGGAGGGTGGACAGACAAAGGGCAGAGGAGAGTGGACAGACAAAAGGCAGAGGAGGGTCAGTGCTCATCAAGAGGATCAAGGGGGCAACCAATGTAGGAAAGGGATGAATAGGGAGGCAACATCAAAGAAGATAAGGAACACCAGAGGGATAAAGAAAGGGAAAGAGTGAAAAGGACAACAGCAAGGGGAAGGGGGGGGGGGGGGCTGAGCAACCAGTGAACCCTGAAAGGAGTACCAGGAGGAGGCAGCAAAAGGAAGTAATCAAATAAATCAAAGTATATATACACACAGTAATGATAATGACAATTGAAGTAACAATAATGAAAACTCGTCCAGACACAGTCAGAACAAGCAGAGAGAAGCTCTGGATGAGACGTCTTCACACTATCCAACCCCATGGCCTCAACATCCAGGAGGGAAATGACTACCCACCTTTTATTTCTTTTTATTATTATTACCATTGTTATTCTCTTTTTCATTTTTGAATTTCATTTTGTTCTTTCTTTGCGCTTTTTCCATTTGCAGACCTGTTTATTCCAAATTAATCCCTTCCTCCAGTCCGAGTCTCTTTTATACAGCCCTTTTCTACCTTAACATCCACACACTTGGTTTTGTTGGTTCATACATACTTGTGCTTACTATGCCTTGCCTGCTTATCTACGTACATTGTATACAATTTTCTTTCCCCCAGTTTTTTCATATGTGTTTTATTTCATTTCTTTTATCAATATCATTTTCATTATTGTTACTTCAATTGTCATTATCATTACTGTGTGTATATATACTTTGATTTATTTGATTACTTCCTTTTGCTGCCTCCTCCTGGTACTCCTTTCAGGGTTCACTGGTTGCTCAGCCCCCCCCCCCCCTTCCCTTTGCTGTTGTCCTTTTCACTCTTTCCCTTTCTTTATCCCTCTGGTGTTCCTTATCTTCTTTGATGTTGCCTCCCTATTCATCCCTTTCCTACATTGGTTGCCCCCTTGATCCTCTTGATGAGCACTGACCCTCCTCTGCCTTTAGTCTGTCCACTCTCCTCTGCCCTTTGTCTGTCCACCCTCCTGCTCTAATCCCCCCTCTCTTTACCTGTTGGGCTCCTTGCCCATGAACTCCCACCCTCTCCTTTGTTTTCTTTGTTCTGTGTACCCAGCCTGTACCTGTCTGTTCTTGTGTGAAGTCCTTATATGTGAGTGCTTTCCCTGCTCGTTTGTCATTTTGCCTCTGACGAAGATTCTGCTAGGATCGAAAGCTCAGGCCCCTTTTGACTCCTTTACTCCATTGGCTCGCCTTATTGTATAAGCAGTTTTCAGCAGTTTTTTTTTTTTTGCCACATATAATTCAAAGTGATAGCTATCAGCGTTATTTGACGACCATTTCCAGATACTAACGTGACATGACTGTACATCCTGGGTTGCATGAAATTGATTCATTGAGATCTAAGAGTCTGTCGTCGACTTGAAATGTGTAGTTTGTGTGGGTGGCCGTATGGCAAGCCAAATTATTTTTTAAAAAGATTTTCTGATATCACGAATTCCCTTTCGTGATATAAAAAATTCGAATTTCTGATATCACAAATTCAATTTTTGATATCACAAATACCATTGGTTTATCACGTAAAACAATTTTTGATATCACGAAATCGAATTAGTGATATCACAAATTAAATTCGTGATATCACGAATTCAATTCGAGATATCACGAATTCACATTCTTGATATCAAGAAATACATTTTGTGATTCACTAATTCCAATTTGTGATATCATTAATTGCATGGAATTTCAGCACATATCTTTCGCAAACAAATCATTTGATTTCGAGCATTAGTTTTGCGCTGAAATTCAACCGTACATTCTAGCGTTAGTTGAGGGCAGAAATACACAGGAAATTCGAGCTTTAGTTCAGTGCAGAAAACCAACGGGAATTTGAGCGTTAGTTGAGCGCAGAAATACACAAGGAATTCGAGCATTAGTTTTGCGCTGAAATTCAGCTGTGAATTCGAGCGTTAGTTGAGCGCAGAAATACACAGCGAATTAGCGCGCTGAAATTCAGCATTAGCTTAGTGAGCGCTGAATTCGAGCATTCAAATTCTGTGAATTCGAGCGTTAGTTGAGCGCAGAAATACACTGTGAATTCGAGCATTAGTTTAGCGCAGATATTCCTATGGAATTTCAGGTGTTATCTTTACATAGTATATAACGATAGTTACAAAAAAAAAACTAAATGAAGAGTTTTGGCAACTCGTCTTCATTTAAAGTGATTAGGAATTGGTTTTAAAAGAATCGATAAAAATAAATCGTTTAGCAACATATCTAAAATGCCATTATTGATATATTGTCAATTACTTCAAAGTCACATATTATCACATTCTTATTTTTCTCCATTTCTCGCCACTGATTGGCAGAGACTGGTTGACTTACAACTTTTGTTTGCGTTTCTCTTTACTCTGTCACGTGAAAGATACTCTCTCCCGATCTCCCCCTGTTACTCCTCTGAGTTAATAAGAGAAATTTCACATTGCGCAGATTAACAAAATTGAAGTCCTTTGTACCACTGTTTTTTTTTCTACTACAAATCTAACTGTTTGTTTGTCATGCATACTGCTGCATAAACTCCTCATAAGATCTGGATATCTTCACTCTTCTTGCTCTGGTCTGAAGACTTTTGGGCTTGTGCATTCCAGTTTTGTTCTCCCCGGTTTTGGTTCTTGAATAAACTTGCCTATAATAAATTACACTTTAAATTATTTTACAAAATCATAAACATATTGGGGCAGGCAAACTGTACACCCAACACTATTGGTCTTAATGGATACACCCCTTTGTTCTGGAGGACTGATTTTGAGGAGTGAGAAAATGTCTTTAGGAGAAACACGTCGCTTTAAGTGACCACCAGCCGACACCAGTGGTGGACATTTGGCAAGTTTACGACTCCCTCTCGCACCCTGCATGACTCACAGTCTCTCTATCTTATTCTCCGCTGCTGACATACACAGACCAGAGGGGTGATTGCCCTCGGTCGGTCCTCCGCAATACAAACACATGGTATGCTTTTATAACACACATACACATACAACCACACATAATTATCATCGATCTGGTGGAAGAGTCTTACTGTAAAGGGATTACCACATGAAAAATGTATCATAATTAACAATAATGTAGTAATAAATGACAATTTGAGGACCAAAACGATGAATTAAATGTAGGCCCTAAGTGAACATAGTATCATTGAATTCATGATAACATGTTGCAAAACAATTGATTTGTATCAATAATTCATCGAATATACCTTGATGATCATTTAGGGAATGATGGATGTGTAAATCTCTCATTATAGTTATTTGTATTTTGAACATTGTTCTAAAAAAAAGTTAGCAGTAGTATACATTCCATCTAAATATCAGCTCAAAAGTATTATGTTCCAATTCCCTGTGTATTTCTGCGCTAAAAAAAAAAAAAAAAAAAAACCCGCTCGAATTCACAGTTGAATTTCAGCGCAAAACTAACGCTCGAATTCACTTTGCATTTCTGAGCTCAACTAACGCTCGAATTCACAGGGATTTACTGCACTGAACTAACGCTCGAATTCCGTGTGTATTTCTGCGCTCAACTAAAGGTGCAATCACACATCGCCGGTTTAGATGGCGGTTCATGGGGGTTCAGCAAATTGCCGTACTCGCCAAAGACCGTGTTTACACCGTACACAAACCCTGGTCATCCGTCATTCATCCGCCATGAACCCCCGAGAACCGCGGGGAACCGCGGGGAACCGCCAGAAAAATTAAACATGTTTAATTTTTCGTGGCGGTCTTGGCGGTTTGAAATGGACCGTGTTCACATCGCCGTTCATCGTGTAAAGAACGGCATCCTCCGTGTTTGCACCGCAAGATCCGTGATAATACCGTGTTAACACCGCCATAATTTTCAAGCGAAAAGAAACAATGAACTTAAAAGAGAATAATGGCTCCGGCGACACTTCGTGGCGGAGCTATGAAAAAATGGAGAAAAAAAAAGCAAAGATGAACCCGTAATGCAAGATCGGGTAAATATATTGAATGCTTTAGTTTCCTTATTTCTTTAACACATATGCAGTAACAAATAAAGTTTAATGTTCAAAAAGTTGTTAGGTAAGTTGAATAGTACATCATTTACATTAAAAGGTAAGTTCATAATTTTATTTATGCTTAACAGCTTTTACGATGGCCAGCAACGTGAACCTGACAAGTTATACACAGAAGACTTATGTAGATAATATGTTGGGTTTTGCTTTCGTGATTATGTATGCCTTTTTGTAAGACTGCATGTTGATACAGATAATAATTATGTTGAAACTTTAGAGAGTAGAGGGAAAAGCAATGTTGAAACTTGAACAAAAAACACCATTATTATGTTACGTGAACCTGGAAGTAAAGAGGAAACTATGCACACATACTGTATATGCTTCTTTGATAATGTATAATGTACATGTCCTTTTATTAACTGTTGTTAAAGATATTATCATTATATTATCATCATTGTCGTTCTTATATAGCGCATAGTACCTTTGGCAAGGTCTTTATGCGCTTTAGAGGGGGAACAAAAAGATCAACAGGAAAAGGTATTTTCAGAAACAGCAACAAATTGCATAAATCATCATCTACAATCACTATGTTACTATTTTAACAGATAAGTTTTTAAAAACATTTTGGACTTATTGATGGAACTTGCATGTTTTATCACTTGGGGTGCTGTTCCACAGTTCTGGGGCGGCATAAACTACATTTGCCATAGTAGTTTGTTGTAATGGAAAGAGGGTATCACATACAGATTCCCCTTACGATTTAGGAACTCTCATAAGCTCATATTTCACAAGGAGCTCTGAAAGGTAAGAAGAGCAATTTTGTGAAAACATGGATAAACAAGCAACAAGATCTTGACTTCAATACGCGAAATAGTTATGTGAAAACTTAATAAAAAAGAGAGTAGTACTTGTACTTGTACATCACTTGATAAATAAACCTGCAAATGAACAGGAAACTTGGAAATTACGTTGGATTCTGCTTTGATATGTATGTCTTTTTCATGACAGTTAATACAGATATTTTAAAAATCAAAAAAGAAAGAGAAAAAGCATAGATAATATTGTTTGTTGGCATCACTTATATCAATCTGTAAAACACAGGGGGCTACAACGTTTCATAATTTCTTTAAAATTGTGTTTACCTAACAAAGCAAAACGCTCCTTGTTGTAACCGCATTGATGACAAGTGAAAGGGCTCTGATTGCATCCAACTAAATGGGCTTGGTATGGACTCCTCCACCTTCCGGGGAGATCCGTGTTACTACCGCGTCAATCCGCGTTTGCTCCGTGTTCAAACGTTGTGAGAACGTAGTCACATCGCTTTCCGCCATCATTGGGACACGGTTCACAGCGGTTTGATGAGAACCGCCTGAACCGCATCTAAACCGGCGATGTGTGATCGCACCTTAACGCTCGAATTCACAGTTGAATTTCAGCGCAAAACTAACGCTCGAATTCACTTTGTATTTCTGCGCTCAACTAACGCTCGAATTCACAGGGATTTACTGCACTGAACTGACGCTCGAATTCCCTGTGTATTTCAGCGCTCAACTAACGCTCGAATTCACATATGAATTTCAGCGCAAAACTAACGCTCGAATTTCACTTTGTATTTCTGCGCTAAACTAATGCTCGAATTCACATTGATTTTCTGCACTGAACTAACGCTCGAATTCCGTGTGTATTTCTGCGCTCAACTAACGCTCGAATTCACAGGGTTTTACTGCACTGAACTAACGCTCGAATTCCCCGTGTATTTCTGCGCTCAACTAACGCTCGAATTCACAGTTGAATTTCAGCGCAAAACTAACTCCCGAATTCCCTGTGAATTACTGATATCACATATTCGAATTTGTGATATCAATAATTCAATTCGTGATATCACAAAATGGAATTTGTGATATCAGAAATTCGCATTTGTGATATCACAAATAAGAATTCTTGATATCACAAATTCATATTAGTGATATCACAAATTTATTTCGTGATATCACAAATTTATTTCGTGATATCACAAATTCGAATTTGTGATATCAAAAATCATTTTGTGATATTACGAATTACCATTGGTTTTTCACGTGAAACCTATTTTTGATATCAAGAATTCGAATTTCTGATATCACAAATTCATTTAGTGATATCTCAAATTGAATTATAGATATCACAAATTCGAATTTCTGATATCACAAATTGAATTTGTGATATCAAGAATGGATTTTGTGATATCACAAATTCGATTCTTGATATTCTTGATATCACAAATTTAATTCTTGATATCACAAATTGATATCAAAAATTTGATTTTTGATATCACAAAATGCAATTTGTGATATCAGAAATTAACTTTAAATGTAAAAAAGGCTTGCCATATGGCCGTACCTGCAACATGTGGACAAGCCATAGACGTTCCGCTCATGGTCGCGGTGGCCGAGTTGCTGTTGTGCCCCAAGGAGGTGATACTGCTACCAGGAGCGAAGATGTCGAGACAGGAACCGTAGTTAGAGAAGTAAGATCGTTTGTCGTTACTGTTGGTGGCACCCACAGTGATAGCCTGCGATTTGTCACAAAGAGGAAAAAAGAACAAGTCAACCTTAGCCACACTGTTCAAATATTTTTTTTTCTTTCGACGGTACTTAAATGTTCATATCCCATGTTGATAATGATGCACAAACCCTCAATCTAAAAAATTATGGGTTCTGCACCTCTACACCAATAAATGACATGACTACGAATGGAAGTCTGTTGCAATGAGCAAAGACCTTGCTAAACCGTGGCTTTGGCAGCTTACAAAAGCGTGCATTGGCAATCATTGTAAGTGGTATTCTGCTTCAGTGGACTGAACTATGGACTATGATTTTGATGGAAATCGCGCTTCTTACGGGTTGAGGCACGAGCGGGTGATGAATAGCAGGCGTTTGCGTCATCGTTGCCCGCAGCCACAGCCGTGGGGACTCCAGAGCTGATCAGGTTTTTGACAGCAGTGTCGAGAGCTGTGATATACCGCCTCCAAGACATGGACGCAACGTCCTTGCTTCCAGCATTTGCCCGAACGTAGTCCACCCCTGGAGAAACAGAAAGCATCGATTTTTTATAAAAAACTCTTTTGTGTCAAAATTGTGGTGATGGCAGCTCCACAGATGGCTTGATTACATGCCGTAATATACTGACTCCCGACTCCCGATGTTCGATTCAATACGATAACTCTTTCCTATTTCAGGGCCCTCTGGTAGAGCAGTGGCATGAAGAGGCTACCCTGAAAATAAGACATTATTATTATTCAATATTTTCACCTATATTGCAACCTATGCAATTTTCTTGACACTTTCTTTAAGTACAAAGTTGCGAAGGCTAAAGATATTGGCATAGATATTGATGGAGGACTATAGACAGACTATATCATGATGCCAATGTGCTACCATGAACTGACTTTAACACTGGGGACAGTCGAGACATATTATGATAATAGAAGAAAGTAAGTGAGGTTGAGGAGGAAGCAACGATTTGATTTACCGCTGATGACGCCACTGTTGCTTCCAGATCCCAAACAGTTAAGCACCTTCACTCCCTTTATGGAGACCTTTGTAGCTACGCCCATAGGTGTTGGATCCAACCGTTCCTGCACAGTGAGTGCCGTGTCCATTACAGTCAGACTGGAGTCAGTAAAGAGAAGATTACAATATCAAGGATGTTTGTTTTTCAAGTATGTAAGGACATTTAAGGTACAGACACAACCACACACAACCACACACATGCACACACGCACACATACACACACACAGCGAAACTCACAAATAGGTACATATTAGGAGTACCCCGGTGGCTGTTTTCTTCCACAGACAATGCTCCAAAACTGTCAAATTTTAAACCTAGAGTGTTGACTAAAAAGCAAGACATAAAGATTAATACCCCCCACAATGTACCTCTTACCACACATCCACTCATACAAATATGATTATGAAGCTTCATATAGATACCTTTTATGCAGAATGAATACGAAGTACATGAGGAAATCGCATCATATACAGTATACGATTTGGTTGATAAACTGCAAATTTTCCATCAATCACCCCCCCCCCCCCCCTTGTCCCCATGGTCATTATCATAATGAAGGCATGTTTCGTCAATGACCGTCCTACTTACATTGCTACCCCCGGCATAGTTGACGACCTGATCGGCACGACCTCCGAAATCATTGTGGGTATCTCGGACCCCAGTATCAATCACCCAGACAGTGTAGCCACTGCCGGTTCCTGTAGAAGACAAAACATTTAGAAGATCCATGATACTAGTAGCCTGAAGGACAATGAATATCCATGCAATTTGTTTCCCGTTACCTCAAAAGTCTGAACATTCAAGTTTCCGATTTTATACCTCTAACTTCTGTTGAATTTGGGGCCGTCTAATGATATCACGTAGATTGCCTCACTTTCACTGAAGAGGAGAGAAACCCTACCACTAGATAAACACAGTTTTGAGAAATTTTGCAGCCCATGCTGATTTTTGTTAGCTAACGCTTTTGTTAGCTCCCAACTCCTGAACACTATATCTCATCGCTTTTCTTCTCTTCTATTCGGGTCCCTTTATTTTCGGGGGGGGGGGGGGTTCGTCTTTATACATTCCACCTTGTGTTGTCCTTTTTGATCAAATGACATTTAAAATACTTCAAAGATTTACGTTATTTGTTCTACGTGTGCGTGCTCCGTTCCTTTAGTTTAAAAAAATGTTACAAAGCACATTTATGTTCAGGGGCCAATGTCCAAGTCAAGCGATTTTCTTATTGCTAACAGCCTCCCCCACCTGTATACTTAAAGACCTGTTATGAAGTTTATTTATTATTTCATGTGATTATGTAATTGTAATGTCAAATCTTGTTCATATTTTCATGACTTGTAAATAATGTGTTTGATATTGTTATACTTATTTTCTGTTATGTACAAGTGGAGAAGTAAGCTTACTGGAACTTACTGAAATTTTAATCTAACCTTACAATATATACGCAAACCCAATTAGATTGTCACAAATCCATGCCTACAGCTTATATCCGCATTGAATGCATGAGAACTGCTAAAACTAACTCAACGTACATGACATGTGCGCTACTTGCAGTGTACTGAAAGTTGAAACTTGTGTGTAGAAGTTTCCTTTTACGCCCATAATGACGACAAATCCCCAAACAATTATTTGAAATTTACAAACACGTCGGAGATGTTTTGGATTGGTGCCACATGTCATGATAATCATTATTTCATATCTGCTAGCCTGGAAGAAATGCTAGGTCAAGTTGAGTTGAGTACCTCGTGGGCCGTAGTAGTTGTCTAGAGGAAGGCTCCTCTGATCGATACGGTCAAGACCCCACGTCACCTGAGTACGGTACACGCCATCCTCTTCCACGTACTCGACGGCAGGCAGACTCCGAACCTACAGGAAGAGTTTTACAGGACTTTAGATAACTGTTACACTATGTCCAACATATACCAAAAAGTGTGGAACGAGAGGATGCCGGTCATGATGAACCTGGACCCTGTTTCATAAAGCTGTTCGTAAAGTTACGAAGGACTTACGAACGACTGGTGATCAGTTCTGATGTGCTATACTTATCATAATTTCAATAATTCAGCACAAGAACTGATCACCAGTCGTTCGTAAGTCCTTCGTAACTTTACGAACAGTTTCATGAAACACCCCCTAGGCTGACAGCTGAAAGGCATTGTCTAACACCAACTACCAGAACACACAGCCAATATCGCTCTCCGCCAAGTCGTGGCGGTGAATGTGATCCGTTTTTTCCCCCTCACCCATCCGCTTTATTATGCCAATATCATCAATTTCTTGGGTTATATTTTGGTGCTCTGGAAGCAACAACAACAACGACAACAACAACAACAACAACAACAACAGATATCACCATCGCTGTACACTGTTTGCAACATTATGTTGCCAGTGAACAAGCGAGTAAATGAAATTAGTTCAGGAAAAAACACCTCAAATCAGGAAAAAAAAAAAGAACAGCGAAATATCTAACGATGAGCAGCGGGAGCTGGAGAAGAAGATTGATATAGTTCTAGTACATTAACGCTTTTCAGAGATGGTATAGGAAACAAAGCCATAAGCCATGTGCTGTAAACATGCTCAGATAGCGACACACAGGAACATTTACGAACGGTGCAGGTAAATTTCAGCGTGCGGTCTTGTTTAGCTATAGACACAGTCTTCATATGAAGAAGATTAAAAAAAATGAAAATGGTGAAGATTAGTCATTCATTTCTAAGGGTTAGAAATGGAAGCCCCTTTGATGGTAACAGAACGCACTTACAACTTCCAGGACACGCTCCTCCAACTCTGCAGCGAATCCATGCAGGACGTTGCGCCAAATGTTTCCAACACGCCCACCAGAGATGCGAACAGTTGAGGAGATGTCATCGAGGTTGTACTCGTCCTGGGAGCATGTCCAGACAATGACAGGGAAAATCGCATTATTTTCTCCATTCATGAATTACTTTCTGGATAAAACGCTCATTAATCAACAAATCGGAATGAGTGGTTTTACTGAGAAGCTTTATTACAACAAACAAGCTCAGGAGTACAGAAATGATTTACATTGTATACAAGACTTGTTAAAACTTAGAGGGAAAGGCGTTTCCTCCTATATAAGAAGAGCTGAGAATATTACATACCGACCATCGCTTCACAAAACTAGTACAGTATTGTACTGTTACACTTCTTTTCTTGGCTTGACACTTGTCACTTTCTGCGCTAAACAGATGAATTTGTGAGCTCGTTAAAGATAAGTACAATCTCGTCAGTCACATTGGAGGTTTGAGTATTACTGTTCTTGTACGGTCTCGACCCTTTTTTATAAATCCAAACAATTTATTATCACCGACGACCTATACACGAAAGACAGAACTTGTATTAACTTTTCTGAGAAACTCAAATCTGAGACTCGTTTTCCTGAAGCAAGAAATTAAAGACTTTAGTTCTCCAAACTTACCCTGATCTTGATGATGTATTTGCCTGGGATAGGCTCCGAGTTGCGGTACAACGGGGCGAGCTCGGCCGAGGCGGCTGCCACGAGGAGGATTGCAAAGAAGGTAAACATGATGTCTGCACAACTCAAGAGAGAGAGAGAGAGAGAAGTTTGAGAAAGGCTGGATAGCGTGGGGGGGGGGGGGGTTAAAGGCTTGATTAGCTCCATTTGAAATAATTTCTGCATACTCTAAATCCATCACTGTGTTTTCAGCAAATTTTCCTGCTCATTGAAACAGCACATATACGACTTTATCTTAGATATAGTCTGGATTTAACAACATTTAATACCAGCGTTGGTCCCTCAACACCTATCTTTGAGTTCCATGAATTGATATCATTATGGTCGAGCAGAATTTCGAATACACGTAACTTGATAACTTTAAGCATTTTTTTTTTCAATTTAACTAAATCAAAAAAGACATCTAATAGAATGGGCAACCTTTTCTAAATCAGTTATAATTTTTTTTTAAAGTAAAGTTACGTTCACAAAGGTTCGTAAACAATCTCCCTTTTCATACGAATTGGGGAGTTCGTAGAGATTCGTAGATATTCGTATGATGGGCATAGTTTCTTAAGGTCTTCTTACAAAGTTCGTACGAGCCCCAATAAATTCGGAAGAACAATTATTTAAGACCTTCTTCAGAAACGAAGTGAGTCGTACGTGAAGCTTACGCTTTTACGGCATTCTCAAGTCATTCGTAAAAAGATCTTACAAATGTTTATATCTTTTGTCTGGTTGAGGAAAAAAGCCATGTCGTGTAGGTACTGCCGAAAATTCTATGACTGTTGAAAATTTGCTACTGCCATCATGCATCAGTGCTAAGGAGACTACAACTACAGCTGCAGCTCTCCCCTTCTTTCTATTTCTTCCTCATCTTTCTCCTAGCTTTTCTCCCCCTTCGCTCTCTTCCCTTTAATAGACTCCCCTTTTGATCCAATATTTCTTCGACAGGAAATGATAAGTTCCTCGTCGAACACCGTGAACAGAATGAAGATTTCAACTTTGCATGTTTTTTTATACTCCCTAAAACTCAACTATATATTGCACAAATTGTATATGAACTCCTTACGAGCAGCTTACGAATGTCTTATGAACCCTATGAGTCGTTCGTATGAACGACGTAAGACTATTCGTTTGTAAAGTTTTCTTACGAACGTCGTAAGAGCCTTCTGTGAAGAACTTCAAGCGTTTTACGATCATCTTAAGAATTTGAGGCTTCTAGGGAGTTGTCTTGCGACCGTATGAAATGTACAAAAATCATTTGTGGTTCTTACGTTGCTCTTGTTCGTATGGCCGCCTTAATTAAGAAAATGGCGAACAAGGCTATATCGACAAGGATGCGAACTTACGAACGGCTTATGAAAGGTCTGAGAATGCTGGTTTCGTACAACCGTTTTGAGGAGATCTTACGGGATGGTGTAAAAATCGTTCTTACTGCGTTTGTACCAGTTCCTAAAGGCACTTGTGACGGAGCCTTTAGATTTTATTCTCTAGAAAAATACCCATGATATTCAGCATTAGTGAAGAATCATTTCGAAGACAATTTAGAGATGCTGAGTAGTTTATTGGTATTTGTGAGAAGAGTTGGATTGCATCTATTGTAAATAAGTAGCACCTTGTCTATTCCCTGATATTATGACAGCAGGTTCAACAAGGAAAGGAAAACAGGAAAACTCACCGGCAAAGACGAACTGGTTGAGCTGGTGTCAAGAAGAGTCTTCAGAACAGCAGAGGGCGATCTTCAAGGCAGATCTGATGAGGAGCTGCAGTCAGATGGCAATATTTATACTTTTTGATGCAGCCGTGGCAAGATGTCCTGTTCCCAAACGGCGCGCCACAATACAAACACTTCAAGTCAGATCCGCAAATTTCATTGGCTAATGTCAGGGTTACGTATATTGTATGATAACGGACAAACATATCATAACTTATCAGAAGACAATGATATAGTTAAGATGTAGGTTGTATGCCGACTCTCTACCGACGCAAGTACGAAATACTGACTCGACAAAATAATGTACTTCATTATAAGTAAGTTTCTTTTATCGACTTTTTAACTTACAGAAAATGATAGGGAAGTCTCTCTAACTGCTGAATAAGCAGACCAGGGCCCTATTTCATAAAAGATAGGTGATATCATTTACCACTGGATGTGACGGGTGTATATCTATTCATTTTTCCTTTGTTGCGTCTGTTGGTCTGAGGGAAGGCGAAGGAACTATTGAGATTCATTGTTAATATAACTGGGATTTATTGCACCATGGTTGCATAAGATACTGGTACGTTATACACGTAAATATTTATGCTGCTGTTTTTTACATACCTTCACAAACACAATCATATACATACACATTTCTACAAGTACTTAGTATACAGGTATACTAGGTAAACATACAGTTGGATACATTCCTTTCACACTAACTTAACGTGTGTGGGCTTTGGAAGAAACATATGCAATATTTTATTCCGTGGATGTAGGCCCTACTTTTTTTTATTGGGTGTGATGATTTTTGAGTTATTCGTTTATCATGAAATCATTAATGTATTTAATGTGACCATGTTGTTTTACTACGTTTTGTGGTTCATTTTGAAATGTGTGTTTTGTGTATGTGTAACCATGTATGTCCCTTTCATGGACCATGAATGAATAAATGAAATAAAATAAAATGAAATAAAATGAAATGAATTCATGATTTGGCACTTTTCCTACGCAAACATGTTTGTGCCTTCCAAACCTCCACGGCAGGTACCTCGGTCACTATAAGTTGCTATTCATAGCAAACATCCCTGGGTTACAGCCTCCGGGCCACCAGATGCACACGACACTATCTCTTGAAGCTTGCGTGCAAATTTATCGTAAGTTATTTACATTCTTTTTACAAGCTGAAATATTACCAAAGACAGGAATCAGCATTTCGTAACGTGTTTATCATTTATCGTTATCAGCTTTTCTGAAAGAAGGCCGGTTTATTGGTTCATCAACTATAATAACTAGGTCTTATTTATCCAGGGTAGCCTCTTCAGTGTTGCCACTGCTCTCCAAGAGGGCCCTGCCATTATCATTAACCTAGCGTTGCCTGCCAGGTACCCATTTATACACCTGGATCGAGAGGGACATGGTGGGTAAAAGCATCTTGTCCAAGGACGTAAGCACTGGGCGGGAATCGAAACTCGGGTTCTCCAATTGGGTGTTAGGATTCTTATCCACTATATGCCCCCATTAGTGCCATGTCTATAAGGCTTTTTACACTTGTAAATTTTTGCTTAGTCCCGTACCAACGGTGGGGCTAAGGGGGGGGGGGCTTAGCCCCACCGTTGGTACGGGACTATCCTTAGCCCACTTTCTGTTTACACTCGTTTTTGCCAAAGTGGGCTAGCCCCACCGATAGTCCGGTACTATCTGGCCCTGCAAAATAGCAGGGTTAGCACCGCAATTGCGGTGCTAACCCCGCAATTGCGGTGCCAAGCAAGCGAGTGTAAACAGAACGAAAAAATAATCCTGGGCTAAGCGAAGGAGACGAAGTCCGACCCCCACTGTCCAATCAGAAACGAGGTAATCAAGTGCTGCCGGTGCGTACGTGTACGTGTACAGTGCACAGTGTAATCATGAATATTCATGTGGTTTGGAAAGTACCGGACTAAGAAATACGAGTGTAAAAAGGTCAATTTTCTCCTTAGCCACGGACTAGAGCTTAGTACGGGACTAATTGGCGAGTGTAAAAAGCTGAAAAATTGGTATGGGACTAACGATAGTCCTGGGTCAGAGAAATTACGGGTTTAAGAAACACAAGTGTAAAAAGGGCTTATAAGAGTTGAAGGAAGTGTAGAATCACTCGACCAAACTGGGTGTGATAAGCATTAGTAGAAGGTGTCCAGACACGCACAAACACACAGGACATATATATATATATATATATATATATATATATATGCCTGTACAGTGTCGGGGCGATCGTTAACGGCCCGTTAGCGATCGCCCCGCCACTGTACAGGCATGCTAACCTGGAAACATTGAACTGCACATTACTTGAATATGAGGCTATTATAAAGCAAATAATTTTCACACAACAATATAATGTACTCTTAAATGAATCACACAAGGATTGGAACAATCATCACCCAGCATTCCCAGTGATTCCCATTGATCAGTTACTAGCCATCCCCTTTAAGGCTTAATCTAGGCCATTCTGTTAGCTCATTTTGTTTTTGGATTTTTCCCCCAGTGTTTTCATAATGATTACTAATTTCGCATGTAGATAACTCTCTCCAGCCTGACTGTTCTCTGTAATAATAACTGTAAACTCCAGGATTTTCCACTGTAGTCATTGATTAATAACAGAATGTTTGTTCATGTTTTAATCACGTAATGTACGTCCAAAAAAGCCTTAACACGTTACTTTCCCTCCCCATCTCCCTCCCTCTCCCCCTCCATCTCCCTCTCTCTCTCTCTCTCTCTCTTCCTCCCTCTCTCTCTCTCTCTCTCTTTCACTCACACACACACACACACTTACATTTTTTTTATTTCCCTACCAAATTGTATCTTAGAATGAGAAAGCACTTGCTTTCCTCTCTTTGCTTTCAGAAATAGTACGTCAATTTTGTATGAGAACGAGAGATGGAGAGGGAGAGAGAGAGAAAGGGGGAGAAAGAGAGAGATGGAAGAAACATGAAAAATGCAGTATGATACAAAAATGAAGATACTCAAAACTTTAAAGGTGAAGGCTAGTAACTGAGTGGGAAATCAGTGCGATTGCTGGGGGATGATTGTTCCAATTCTTGTGGTATTCATTTAAGAGTACATTATATATTTATTGTTGTGTGGAAATGATTTGCTTCAAAACGGTCTCATATTCAAGTAATGTGCAGTTTAATGCCCCGTCACTGTACAGGCATGCTAACCTGGAAACATTAAACTGCACGTTACTTGAATATGAGACCATTCTGAAGCAAATAATTTTCATAGATATATAATGTACTCTTGAATGAATCCCACTAGGATTGGAACAATCATCTCCCAGCATTTTCACTGATTCCCACTGATCAGTTACTAGCCTTCCCCTTTAAAGGTATTAGCCCACATTATTTGTAAACCTGCAGCAATTGGTCTCATAGTTAGCATGGAGTTTGGGTATGATTGCAGTAACACCTGTGCAAATTTTCGTTCCAATTAGTCCATTACTTTCATAAAAATAAATGAAAATGCACCGTATGCATGCATATAACGCTCGCTAGCTCCGGTCCACGTACGTACTACATGCATGCGATACATGTGTAAGTTACATGTACGTAGCTAGCCCGCGCTCGTAATTCGATTTTGGGTCGGGTTGACCCGGTTTGAAAATTGATTTTAAAACGATGATTTTCTCTCTTTTATCGAATGGTATAGACAAAGAGCAAGAGGTGAGGTATGTTACTGTTATAACTTGTACTTGAAGTCATATTGGACCTGTTTTATGCAGTTTTGATTTTCGTGGGTTTGCAAATGTGGGCTAATACCTTTAAGAATGAAAGGTAAAGGATGAAAGGTTTAGTCTTTTCATCCGGTCTGTCGCATCTTATTTGTTTGCGAAAATGATCGTTAATGATATTGTGAGTGACCTGTGGTATAGGCATTCCCTATTCCTATGTGCAGCCTCATATTTTTGTTCCGACTAAAATTTCAGTGATGACCCACTCCAAGTGATGCCCTACATCCGATTCGGTCACATGGTTTTCGTGCCTGCTAGTATATGGCGTCCGTGGGTTCCAGCCTCCAGTGCACCAGGTGCACCATAGCACTATCTCTTCAAACGTGCAAACTTATCGTACGTTATTTACATGCATGTCACAAACTGAAATATTTATCAATATACCAATGGCGGCAATCAGCATTTATCAAGGTGTTTCTCGTAAAAGCGACTATCAACTCGAGCATGAAAAAAAAATATGTTACATCAGCTTTTCTGAAAGTAGGTCAATTTATTGTTTCACATGGCTGACATGCCTCTTACGTGGTTTGAGGTAAGCGTTTGGTAGGAACAATAGTGTACAAGATGTGGAGGAGTCGGCCCAAAATTCAAATCACTGTGGGAGTGATAGTAAAAGTGTGAAGTGATTGTAAAATGATAGCAAAGTGACTGTAGGTTTTTTTGTGAATGCAAAGCGGAAATAAATTCAAATCAAATTAATCAATCAAACCATTAGTAAAAGCCTTATGTATGTATTGTAATAGTTCGAGTAGCGATATCGGTAGCAATATAATAATTTCACTCAGATATATTGCGACGACCCAGTACTCGTTTGGAGTCCGTCTTCTGTTTTCATGATTTGACAACTTTCCTTCACGTAAACGTCAACGGTGACGGACGGACCCCTGGGGTAGCATTTTAGTGCGTTCAAAATGTTCAGTGGCTGAATATAGGTATAGGTATGTATTGCAAACAGTATGGCGTACAGCATACAGCCAGAGGGATTTCTGGTTTTTAACGCAGTAGTAACGGTAGTAGTAGTGGGAATTGTCTCAGGGTTATAGGAAGAGAAGAATAAAAATGAAAAGAGCAATGAGAGGATGGAGATGGAAAAGGAATACGAAAAGGAAATTAAGAATTGATGGGAATCTGTAGTCCTTTTATCTGACATTCACAACTTGCTACGAAATTATACGTTTGGTTCTGTATTCAGCCGCACATGCATATTGGGAGTGAACTTATTAACGATAGCTACGAGGCGCTTCAGTCATGATTATGGTCGATAGAGAGGATCCCCGGGTCCAACCTCGGGAAGAGTCAAACATGCAACGTATTCTGAGCCATTAGTCTCATTCTTTGGCTGCTCGTCGATAGATGGCGCGATACTGATGCTCTGCTTGGTCGGTTGGGTCGACATGCTCGAGAATTTCCGAAGCCGAGGCGATGACACCAGGTGTACGAGGCACCATCACCGTAGATATGTAAATTTGTCGGATGTTATCAACTTTCTGTTCATAGACTAAAATATATTGATAAATCTATGCCTAGAATCAACCTTTCTAAACGTGTTCCCTCCTCACGTGGCTATTCATTAAGTCGAGCACGTTTCCAGGCGCGATCAGAAAACCTGTTACATCAGCATTTCTAAAAGTACAACATAATTATTGTTTCATCGCTGTCATGCTTAAGAAATTGTTGCAGTTAGTGTAGATAGGAAGAATATTAGTGAATATACCGAAGGGAGATTGAAGTCGCAATTGTAGTAGAATTCAGCGCTGTAGTAGTAATGGTTATGAGTAGCAATAAAAATAGCGATAATGGTATTGGAATTAGTAGTGTTGTTACTTTAACAAAAGTAGAAGTTTCTCTGATAGTTAAATAAGTAGAAAGCGAAGACGGGAGTACGTATTGGAAACATTCACAACGTGAGTAATAACGCAGTATTTCTTCTAGGCACACAGAGTGATAGAAGTATTAGTGTTGCATTTGTAGTGACTTTAACTGAAGCAGGAAGAGGTTGGGCAGGGTGAAGAAAATATTTTTTTTGTGTGTGTGCCACATGAAGGATGAAAATTGAAGCATACTTCATAATAAACATACTTCACATTGAAGTAGTAGCAATAGCTGATACCAAAATATGATTTGAAGTACAATGTAGTATATCGCAGCATTATGTCTGGTGCTAGAAGTAGAAGTAGTATCTAGAGAGGAAGAAGAGAAGTTAGAAGGGAAACTGAATACAGCTAAAACAATAATAGCTGTATCGTGAGCTTCCGAATCTACCCTGATCTGGAGAAATGTTAGTACTTTTGGAAATAATGAATGCCATAAGAACCAAGTCACAGGAATGCCAGGATAACATTTTTTTTTCATACCAGTTAGGAATGTCTATTATTTCCTTATTTCAGCTAATTAGTATATTTCCTTGCATTCCATTTCGTACTCATCCTCTGATTGCTAAAACAAAGAGCACTGAATGTTTAAGAAGGAAAAATGTGTGAATCCAACCTTCTCCATGCACTTTCTCAACCCTCTTCAATGAAGTTATGTGTAATATCCCGCGTTAACCGGAAGTGAATCTCAGTTATAATCTGCAAGAACTTCGACAAAATAATACAAAAGGAGGAAGCAAGTGAATAACTAAAGGAAGTACAGTGAATACAGCAGAAATGGAGGGGATTCTGCATTAGTAACAATCATATCAATTAAATATTCACTCCCAAACCAATATGTAACATTTGCGATTACCACTAAGCAACATGGCTCTATACTATACGTTCTGTTCCGAGAAATCCCCAATCTGTATCGAAAGTCCCATACCAATGGAGCAATATAGTTACAAGAGCTATACCAGGAGAGAGACAGAAAGCTATTAGAGGAAAAGTATAGTTACTGTTTTGGTTGAGCTTGGGTTTCAGATACTAACTTCGATTCTAACTGGGATGATCAATTGACCACTTGAAAAAAAAAGAGAAAACCACATAAGATATGAAAGAGCTTGCAATTCGAAGAGGAATTAAAATTCTATTTAAATAAAACCAGTGTTGAAATAGCTAAGATATCCAAAAAGCACAGTGGTCCTTATAAAATTCATCGATTTCAGATTTTAGTTGGAGGCATTTCAGCGGTAGCTGGTTCACGCTGTCATGAACGTGACAACCACCACTCCTGATCTGCTAATTCAGCAGTTAGAGACTTCACTATCATGTTCTCTAAGATAAAAAAAGTAGATAAAATAAACTTACTTGTAAAGAAGTACATTAATTTGTCGAGTCAGTATTTCGTACCTGCGTCGCGTCGGTAGAGAGTCAGACATAACCTACATCTTAACTATATCACTGTCTTCCATTAGTTATGCTGTGTTTGTCCGTTATCATACAATATACGTAAGCCTGACATTAGCCAATGAAATTTGCGTTCCTGACTTGAAGTGTTTGTATTGTGGTGCGCCGACTGGGAACAGAACACCTTGGCAAGGCTGCAGAGAAATAAAGTATAACCGGCCATCTGACTGCAGCTCCTCATCAGATCTGCCTTGAAGATCGCCCTCTACTGTTCTGAAGACTCTTCTCTGACACCAGCTCAACCAGTGCGCCCGTTCGTCGTTGCCAGGTGAGGTTTCTTATTTTTCCTTTCCTTATTCCACTTGCTATCATATCAGGAAATAGACAAGGTGTTACTTATTTTCAGTAGAGGCAATGAATCCAACTCTTCTCACGATTGTCAACACACCATACACAGCATCTTTAATGTCTTCGAAATGATCGTTTACTAATGAAACTAGTCGGAGTCCATGTGATGGAAAAGGAGAACAAGAGTAGTGTACAATTTTTAGGTTTGAGTACTGAAAATCTTCAATTTATAGGCCCTATATGGTTTTGAGTAGGCATGTGTTACCGTTTATAAGTATAGTCGACACAATGATAATGATGATGCGAAGTCACACGAAAAGAAAGTCCAGTTCAGCCAGGATTATTGTTATTTGTCGAAGGCGGAAATACAGCATAGCTATTAAGCCAGTTCGGGGTTCCAGTTTGAGCATGCTCATTTTGTACCGAGAGACAGGTTGGTTTTTAATTTCACTGAGATAAGCGTTTGTAATGTTATGATTATTCACGTAATCCTTATAAAATGGTGCCTGCTAGCACATCCACCTGACAGCAAGCCTTTACATTTATCATGGATATTTTATGAGGGGGACAATCCAAATTTGGAAAGTGGAAAGTTCCGAGACCATTATAATTATTATGGTCATAAGATTTTATAAATGTCCACTCTGCTCTGCTCTGGTTGGTTGTCAGCACAATGGATGTGTGACTGGTGTTTACCCAAAATAGCCTAAAACAAAGGGGCGCAGGGGGGGGGGTATGGTCAGTGGGGACTGCCCACTGTCCGAATACCTAAACCAGTGCGTCGTAAGGGTTTCGAGGTTTAACGCCTTTGAAAATGTTTACCAGAAGGAGCAGTGACTGAAAAAAAATCAAATCATCGCATTTGGAGCATATGTATAGTTCAGTTGTATCACAAAACATCCTACCGTATAAAAAAATGACAACAAATCCGCATATATAACATATCACTGATTGTCAAAAGAGAAAAAAAAATAACTGTTGACAGTTCAGCTAGAAACGATTTTATTAAAACTGTTGTTCAATTTTTTCTTATATTTTACCATACAATACATTGATTAAACAGATTTATGGGTTTTTTTTTCGTTGGTCGTTTCTATCCCTAACTTACATTTAAGAAGTATTCTAAAGCAGTAAATCTGGCTTGTTTGTTTTTATCTGCAAATGGTAAATAGTGGCGTTAACGCACGAATGTGAGAAATGCACAAAGTGATGCATCTATACAGTAGTAACACATATATCAAACTTCTCATGGGACTGACGAGATGGGAACTATGTTCAATGAGTCCACCTATTTCATCTGTTTAGCGAAAGTGGTATCACCACCACTTTTCAACCCAAGAAAAGAACATGTGATGATTTACACTTGTTTTGTTATGCAATGGTTAGAGTGAAATATTCTCATTTCTTCTGTATGTTAAAAGAGGAAAATACCTTATTTTCGTAATGGGAATATACACCCCATAGTCTTTATATAGGCATATCAATATGCAATTTCTGTTCTCGTAAACTGGTTTGTTGTAATAAACCTTCTCAGAAAAACCACTCGTTCCAATTTGTTGAATAATGAGCGTTTTATCCAGAAAGTAATTCATGAATCGAGTAAATCATATGATCTGTCCCTGTCAGTACGACCTCGATGAGATCTCCCCAACCATGCCAACTGTTCGCATCTTTGTTGGGCGCGTCAGAAACATTTTGGCGTCACGTCGTGCATGGATTTGCTGCCGCACTGAAATTTAATTGTAGCCTACAGTCATGGCAGTTCATACACGTAGATCTTGCTGTATGTCGGCTATCTGCATAAGTTTCCATATTTACCGTATAGATAATAATGGCGTTGTTTCCCACATCTTCGATGAAAAGCGTTCATGCATGATATTGTTCTCCAGCTGTGGCTGCTTAAATATATCGCTCTGTGGGTTTATTTTATTTAGTTTTTTAATTTGCATGAACTTTTCCAAATCTCATTTGCAGGGATGCCAAGTTCAGAACATTTTTGTGAGTGAGATTTTCATGACTCGGCATCTCGGCGAGCGAATGTGCACGCGAGCGAGGGTGTGGGAGGGGTTTTTCCCCCTGTGGCCTCTCACGGTTAGGGAGCTTTTTCAATTTTTAGCTCTAATGGTGCGATCAGGTGCTTACTGAAGTGACTATTTTTTACTTATTTTGAAAGACAAAGGGAAAATATACCTTCAATTGTAACTATCACTTTAATCCTTTGAGCTATGCTCCTTATTATAGGCCCAAATTACAGACTTCGCCCGATGCGTGAGAAAAATGGGTGCCATGCGTGAGATCGTGAGACAGCCCCTAAATGCTTGAGTCTCACTCAGAATGCGTGAGACTTGGTAGCTCTGCATTTATTTGTTTGTTTACTCGTGAGCAGTGGTAGTGATATCTTTTTTGTTTCGTTTTATGTTTTGCTTTTACGGCAGTAAAAGATGGCTCCCAAAGTAACAGTAGGCTTGCACATTTTGGTGTATATTGGACATGTGCTAGACACAATGTTGATACTTATTGTAAGTCCTGTAAAACCCTTTTTGTATAGGTTCGGCGTCTGCCTGCCGTCGAGTACGTGGAACGGTGAAAGCCTGCCTGAAGAAAGCTCAGGTCACGTGGGGTCTTGACCGTATCGATCAGAGGAGCCACATCCCACGAGGTACTCAACTTGAATTAGCATTTCATTCAATGTTAGAAGATGCAAAAGATATGAGAGTGCGTTAGTGTAGGTGTTTCTCGAGTATTGACAATGGTGCAACATGCACTCGGCTGCGCCTCGTGCATGTTGCACCATTGCCAATACTCTCGAGTGCACCGCACCTTCACTAACGCCACGAAATAATCCTGTGCATCATATGTTTTATAAAATGGGTCGAAAACTAACAGCATTTTCACGTACCTTTGTGGGTCAATACCAGTCAGCTACATGTAGCACTCGCTCAAAAGTAAGATGTCCAAAGATGTTCGTCCCAAACATTTACGCACGTCGCACTCGGAAATCCCGCACATAAGTACTGTACGTATAAGAGCATACGTACGCCACATGATATGCACAAGAAAGGCCGGCTGGCGTGTTTTTTTTAGACGGCACAGATTGGGGAAACTACAAATTTATCGGGGACCCTATGCCTAAACCTAACCCTAATCCTAATCCTAACCCTAACCATCAAACCCTAACCCTAACCCTAACCCCAACCCTAACCCTAACCCTAACCCTAACCATAACCAAAAACCCTAACCCAACGTTTTTCCCATAGGTTTAACACGCGCCATGCCCCAATCTGTGCCGTCTTTAAAAAAAACGCGGCCGGCTGGCAGCCCGAACTAGAAGTTGTTTACAGGATTGACAGCGCGTATAGTAGCGCGCGACGCACTTGTAACAACTGATTGAGCGTGCACTGCTAGTGTAAACATTGTGACGTCAGTGACTTTACGGCGTGCATGTTAGTAAGAAATGAATGCAAGCACACGTGACTCATTTCAGCGCTTCCAATTGGCTACATTCTTGAACCCATTCTATAATATACAAATGATGCACAGGATAGAGTGCGTTTAAAATGGGTCGAAAATTCGAAAACTAACAGCATTTTTCAGCGTTTTTCACGTACCTTTGTGGGTCAAGACGTCCGAAGATGTTCGTCCCAAACATTTACGCACGTCGCATTCGGAAATCCCGCACATGGGGGGTTGGGTTTCCGGACACTTAAGTTCCCGCATGAAAACTTACTTATTTTACATAGAATATGCATCCTTTACCTTAAAGACTTGATATAGACTCCTCATATAGGCCTACTAGACAACATACTCTGAAAACGGCGTGAGAATTAACCTGCTAAATCGTTGGATTTGCCCTTCAAAGTGAATCCATGTACGCGTCCGGTCCCACAACGCTTGGTCTACTGTACACTGTACGTATGATACGTACGCCACACAATGTTATGCACAGGGGAAGAAAGGCCGGCCGGCCGGCAGTCCGAACTAGAAGTTGTTTACAGGATTGACAGCGCGTATGCATGCAATTCAAAGGAGCCGCCGCGCGCACAGACGATCGGCAATAGGATTTAACACGCAGTGCAATGGGACCGAGTAACCAAAGCACACGTGACTCATTTCAGCGCTTCCTATTGGCTACATTCTTGAACCCATTTTATAACGATATATGACGTACACCGACGTAAGTATCATGTGCCACGAAAGCACAACACGTCCGTCGTGCTTGCCAATTTTAAATTATTGTTTGGGGATCTGTTGTCAAATTAATGTGCATAAAGGGGCAACTTGAACACACAGAAGTTTCAAATTTCCAGTACACTGCAAGTAGTGCACGTGCTGATGGTGCTGAATTACTCGTAGCAACTCTCCCCCCCCCCAAAAAAAAAAGAAGAAACGAACAACAGTCAATGAGATATACATTTTAGACATTAATTTCTGACAATGGAAATGGGATTTGAGTATTGTGCGATACGTCTAAAAAGGATAATAAAGGAGCAACATTTCTCACAGCGGTGGCTTATTTTTCCGTAAAGGGGGAAGGGGTGGGGGGCGAAAAATATTTCTGGTGCCACTTCCGTGTTTCATCGCGTGACAAGCAAGCCCCCCCCCCCCCCCGAAAAAAACCCCAAAACAAAACAAAACAAAAACGAAAAAAAAAAACAGAAACAAAACAAAACAACCTACAACAACAACAAAAACCGCTTCAGTGCGCGATTCTTCCGTTTCTCGTGCCACTTCCGGGTTTCATGGCTATCCAGCCATATTGTCAGATGTAAAATGACCCCCCCCCCCCCCTCTTAAAAAAAAGACAAACAAACGATAAGAGATGTACGATAAGATGAGCTCATTATCCAAAGACAAATAATGTTTTGATCTAAATGATATTCCAGCATTACTGACATTGTGAGATGGAATGTATTTCACATTATCACTCCAAATGAAATTTATAGCAATTATATGTTCCTACGAAATTCAGTGGAGGATCTCCTCTTGCGAGAAACGTGTCTTATATTTTACATTACATTCAATATCACTATTAATTTGTTTGAATGTTTAGAGTGTTCATGATATCTTCCTTGAGATTCAAGGATAATACATTGATTTTAAACCACTGTGACTATTTTGATTATTCAAAAATTAAGAATTTAATGAGACAGTAAAAATCCGAATTAGAAAGAAGCATTTTGAGTCATCAGCAAAAATTACGGATTGTAATAAGTGCTTTTCAACTGTAAAGTAAATCATTAAGATACAACAAAAAATAATGGCCTATGCCTTTGCGGTACGACACATTTTATCAGCAGTATTTTAGAATGACAAGAATTGAAACATGTATATGTTTTATCAATTAGACAACTTGCACAAAAAAGGAGAGGATAGCAGTTCCTCTTATACTCTAATACTTGAACTTTGATGAAAAAATATAATGATCCAGGGTGGTCACTTCCATAAAAATACCTACAACAACATTCGGACAGTCAAGGCATTTGATACTCTATTTCAGGCCAGCTTGATTTCTTTTTCTTTCTTTCTTTTTTCTTTCTATTTTTTTCCTCTTTTTTTTGCTGAAAGCCATACACGCACAGTGTATTCAAACAAGAATGTGCAAGATTAATGCCTGATGATGATCGCAATAGCCTTTAAATTATTTCACCAAACACAAAGAAAGAAATTAACGATGCACTTATTTTCAGTTGTATAGATAGACACGCACACACAAAAAGAGACTCCCATCTTTAAAGTAACTGCCTGAATGATATTGCAAGGAGTCCGACTCGATTAGCATTCATGCTATTTCCTTGTTTTATTATATCCTTGCTCTTTCCATGTGACGGCATATTTGTTAACATGTACAATGATTATTATGGCATTGGATGATAATTCCATATTCAAATATTCGCAAAAGAATAAGTCACAATATATATTATTGTCGGTTGCCACTGCACGGACTCTTTTCTTTTTCCTCCTTGTCTTCGCCTCTAGTTGTTGTTGTGCCTGTTAGACTGTCCTGATCCTTTTCTAGTCTTACTTCCTTCAAAAAGAGAGAGAGAGAGAGAGAGAGAGAGAGAAAGAAATAGAAGCATGCTCACCTGCTGTATAATAGGACCTACAGTCTCCTGAAGATTCCCGTGCATGGACACTCCCCTGTGTTGCATGTACACTATCTGAGCTTCTTTTGTTTCCCACCATGAGCACAGGCTTCAAGCAATAGCCTTTGTCAGATTTTCGTAGCTCGACTTGACTATGTCGCATATAAATTAATATGAGGCCAATTTATTTTTATTCGCTTCTACGTCTGTTCTTTTTTTTTCCCTGGATGCGACTCCAGCTTCTATACAGTCCTAATGTGAATTAACGACCGGACACTGGCATTATGATGATGAACGAATCGCTCGTTTTCATTTCATTTCATTTCATTTCATTACAATATGACATATGCATTTAAACAAAATAAAGTAGTGTGACTTTTGCTTATTCAAGTGAGATTTCAATGGAGATCATATTTTTACAATAAGATAAATCGTGGTATACTTTTAAAGAAAGAAATGCATGGACAAACTGTATAACTGAATCATAACAGAGAAAAGATGTCGGAAATGGAGGGATGCAATCCCCTCGTGAGTAGTAAATTGTAGTAATAATCAAACGAAACGATAAGACATATTGCCTGAGAAACAATTATATAGAATTTATTTTGGTTATGCTAGAATTTCCTCAAACAATACTGCAATTAAACATGAGATGAAAGTTATAGATGATATACAACATTAGGAGGGATTTTTAAACCTTTTGATTTGTGAAGTATTCAGACGTTTCTGGATACACATCGATGTATATTTTATAAATATTTCTTCCAGTTCAAATTCCAGTCAATGGTGAATCGAAGAAATTTTGTTCTTTACTTTTCAGTGAGGGAATGCCCAACAATGTTATCGTAAATTCCCGAGTGTTTTATAATGAATATTGTTTGTTTTCATAGTATAAAGTGGCTATAAAGTGCAATTTAACCATTTGGAAACTTTTGTTAAATCAATTTATCGAGTTGTAAAATTTCTGAATTTTGATGCGAATTGAAAAAATACTTGCATCATTGGCAAAAAGAAAATAAAGTGTAAAACTGTTTAGAGGAAGTCCTTATATCATTGACGTAAATATTAAACAATAATTGGCCTAATTTGAGCCTTATGGTGCAGTAATTGTCTAAACAAATCTGTAAGTTAAAAAAGAGAATCCTAGTCCTCTAAATCTGAATTCATTCATTAGTATGTCATGGTCAATTGTGTCAAAAAATTAATATATTCATAATAACCCCTATCGCATGCTCTCTTTTGAACAAATAACACAGAAACCTCTTTCATTTCATTGTACTAACTTACCACTGTATAATCAGTTAAATGTTTTTTTTTTCTGAAACCAAATTCATAGGGAATTAACGAATTATTGTTTGTAAAAATTGGTACAATTCTCATCTCTCCATCTGATCATGTGCGCAATCTTGGAGTTATCTTTTCCTCTGATGCAAAGATGAGCATGCAGGTTTCACAGATCTGTAAGTTAGCTAACTACTACGTCAGACATCTGTGGAGGATCAGAAAATTTATTGATGCTTCTACTTGTCACGCAGCAGTCCGTGCATTGGTCTTATCGCGACTTGCTGTAATGCTCTTCTTGGCGGAATCAGTCAGGCTGATGCGGATCGCTTACAGAGAGTTCAGAATGCTGCCTCTAGACAAGTGTACCATGTTCGTTCACGTTCTCATGCCACTCCTCTTATACGTCAACTCCACTGGCTGCCAATCAAAGCAAGAATATCTTTCAAGCTTCTCCTGCTGGTCTACAAAGTAGTCAACAAAAGAGCTCCAGAGTACATTGAGGAGTGTCTGGTACGACACTCTCACTCTAGGCGCACTCGTCTTTCATCATCCGTTATCTTTACACAACCACACACGAAAAAACTAGCCGGAGATGCAGCTTTCTCTTCTTCTGCTAATAGGCTGTGGAATAAGCTCCCTCCTCTTCTCAAATCATCACCCACACTTGATCATTTTAAACAAAACTTGAAGACTTATTTATTTTGATGTCCCTCTTATATGTGCACTGGACTTATACTGTCACTGCCTGGTATTTTGTATATATTTTATCTCCTATGGCGACCAGGGATGATATGTCATAGCGCTTTGCATCCAGTGGAAAAGGCGCTCTATAAATGTCTCCTATTATTATTTAAAAAAAAAAAAAAACAGCGAGACGTTTAGGTATAATTTCTTTTCAAAAATTTCGGATGTGCAATCTAAAATCGATATAGACCTGTAATTACTCATGTTTTTTTTTTTCCTTAATGGGAACTAAAGTTAACGGGAATCACGAAATTTTCCCGTTGACAGTATCAGAATAAAGATGTGATAATGGAGCATATACAGTGTAGCAATATGAAAAACAATATTTTTCAATAACTGTACCCTGACAATGTCACGTCCCGTGTATTATTTTACTCAGCTTGCGTTGATTAACCACATTTATTATTTTGTAATCATTGGTTGGGTTGAGGAATAATTGATTTTAACCTGGTGTTGCAGTAAAAAATCAGAAAATTTGCGTGGTAATGGGTTGAATATTAGTTGCAAAATAAACTACATTTGCGAAATAATCATTGAAAGAATTTGCTGATGTATTTGGATTATGAATTTTTGTTTTTCATGATATATATATGTATATATATATATATATATATATATATATATATATATATACATAAGCCATATATATGTATATAAACAAAGAAAGGGAAAACTGTCCAAAAACAAATGATAAATAGTAAAAACTTTCAGCAAGGAAAAACCATTTTCTTTGCTCAAAGTTTTCACTTTATAATATATGTAATTATATATATATATATATATAATATATGTGTGTGTGTATCAACACTTCTTATTCTTTTCTCTCTCAAGAGATTATTCGCACTTTTGCATAATAAAGTAATACATTATTATCTATGTTCGTTTCTATAATAATTATTAAGAGTAATATGATTTTAGAGAAAAACGTGTTTCTGCTTTTACTGTATATTTGGCAATCTTTTGATAGCATTGACCTCTGTTGCTTGGTTGTACAATCTCGGGGGAATACAGACTGCTTTATGCCTCTGGAGATTGAAGGCTGCTGATCATATCATAATAAAACTGAGCTTAATGCACAAACAAAAAATGATTATACGCTTTGTTGATATACTCACGCATTATTTCGTCCCATTTTTCATAAGCAAGATGGAAATCTAAAAACTAAATTTTTCGCTGAGGCTCTTTTCTGCACATTTTATGTCTACTTCAATTTGTATTTTAGTCAGATTCAATTTGATTAGAAATAACAAAAATTGGTAAGTGGCCTGAAGTGTCACTATACAGGAAGTCGTTGGTGAAGCTTTTAATTAATGAATTAGGAAATATTTAGTCAATTAGATTCTTTTAGTTGATTTATATTCTAGTTCTATATTTGCTGGATTTATGCTATCGTCCCCTATAAAATTCACCTCTGTTTCTTCGCGGGCAACAATATTCAAACAATCATGCAGTTTACTAAAAATAAATATATGGTAGGTTGGGGGTATGATAATGCTTCCAATAATATTCTTGGCTTTGTTGTTTATGATTTCACGGTCTTCCGTGCCATCAACATGTAAATCCGATCTAAAGATTTCATTTTAAGTTTTGCAGTCTTGTTTTTCAGTGTTGTAGGCCTAAACGTGTAGAACATACCCCACCTCCTTCATCATACAAACAATTAGTGCGATACATTATATGTCATGTTATTTGAACAATTTCTTTTATTGAGATAAAAGTTATTCGATAGAATCAAAGATTGTATTTAAACTTCTGCCATGGATATGAATTAAACTCAGAGATTGATAACTTGAGTTCGTTAATTATGTGAGATTATGTATAAATTGTTGATCAGATCCAGGTTCAATTTCTCGGATGATTTTCGCTATTCCGAGTTTTCGACATTCCGAATATAAAATAAGGTTCCCCGTGTCAAAGGTTCGTCATACCGAAGCACTCGAATTTCATTTACACAGAGGATCACAGGGTGTAAAGACAATGCGTGCGGTACTAGCGAACCTTCGGAATAACGAACCTTAATTTATTTTCGGATTGACGAACCTTCGAAATAATGAGCCTTATTTCATTTTCCGATCACCAAATTTCGGAATAATAACCTTCGGAACAACGTATTGTAACCCATATTCTTATCATTCAGATTCCCTCTGAACTATGGACAAACCTTTGAATCAACTCTTTGTTACCTTTGTCCGAATCGTGGGTAAATGGGAATTTTTCCTTATTTTCCCCCATGGTCTTACAGTCTTGTTCATTATACTTGTAGTCGTCGTTCCATTGAGTGTTTTCACAGTGTCTGATCAGGCTATGGTTACACAATACTATGTCTCCCGTCGCGTCCCACTGCGGTCCACCTTCTAGTTTTGTCAGAGATTGGTTCGTGCTGCCACGTTTGGTTACGTTCTTCCTATTTTACTACGGCCTATAATGTTGTAATCAGCACCATGACTCCTTGGGTATTCTTATTTTTTTTCTCTTTTTTTTTTTGGGGGGGGGGGAACTAGTTGAAAAATCTGACGCGACATTATGCACAGCAGGAGCTGTCACGTTTTCACATCCCATCCCCAGCGTTGTCTCAAGTCCATCTCGTTTTGTCAATTGTAGCCTGAAATAATATTGCTGTGGATCTAGACACGTCTACATCCTGATGTAGAACATAATGATGATCAGACGACAAAGTCTTTGATCTCGTCAAGTGTGCATCCCTTTAAAAAAATAGATAATAAGATATAAGATCTTGTCATGACTACACTGTACATCCGTGCGAGTAGAATGTGGTTGATGTAGACGGGAGTGATGAACAAAATGGCGTCTTTGAAGGTGCAGTAAACAATTCAGAACGGAATACATTATCAATATCACCTTATTCATGACTTTTTCCTGTAAAGAAAAGGAGTTCTGTGTCCTTGGAGTAGAGATGTTGGACTTTTTTGATTGGTTTTTTTTCTTCTTCTCAACTAGATCAGCAATTGTTAGGTCGCCCGTGATGTAGATTTTTTTTTTTTATGTAAAGTTTTTTCACCACGTTTTTTTCCCCATGATCTTCGCCCTCTGTCTACAGGTCAAGACTCTCACTAAAATGTGTGATATGTCTTCTCTCCTTGCTTTCCTCTACTATTGGCTCGATCCACCTTGATTGATATGATCTGAATTATTTCCGCTTTGTGTTCATTGAAAAAAGAAACATACATATCTCGATAGCAGTGATTATTACTATATAATAACATTTTGTGCGCAAATGAAAGCAAGATATTATTCAAAGGGGTGAAAGTTCAGGTGCAATTTGTCTCCCTCCAATATCAGAACTTCGGAGCTTGGGTATTTGTTCCAAGTTCATCGTGTCACTGCCGGCAACTAGGGATAGCTTGGTCATGTTGGTGGTAGTGTCGCTGCCAGGAAAGTAGTAGATGACAGGTTCGAGTCCCACTGGTTCCCTTTTCCGACATGTTTGTTAATGCATAGATCAGCAGTTGCGATCCTAACAAATTCCATATGTAAGAGGGAGACAAATTAAAGAATCTGAACATTTTGTCTTTTTTGACATACAAAAATGATCGAAACGTATATTCTGATAAGGTATTTTGCAACTATGGTAGTAAATAAATAGTAGTCATAGTATACGAACCAAGGGGGAGGGGATTCTAGATTGAATAAAAAAAAAACAGACACGCAGTTTGTATAACTTAGCTCCACAAAAAGAAATTAAATCACATCATGGTTAGACCAAGGCGTAATAGGAGTTAGTACCTCCATGGTTAGACAATAAAACACAGAACAATACTGAGTTTATACCAGACAGATAAAAAGAGGAATACAACTAAAAGAGATGGGAAGAAAGGATACGAAATAGACGGAATAGATACAAGTTGAGATGAAAAATGAAAGAAGGGATGGAGAGAGAGGGGATATCAAGCAGGAGGATTGATAATTTCAAGCAGAATATTTATACCTGCTATCCATTACCTAATTGTCTCTTACAGTTAATCAAAGTAGATGTATTTCTTTTAAAAATTTGACCATTTCTTTGAAAGGATAGAGACATGGTACCGATAGTACCGATGTAGACATGAAGAGATATACTATCTTGTCATCTGATCATCTCTTGAAAAGGATGTAACGGTGACGAGATCCAAGATCGTGTCGTCTTATCATCTCTATACATGACGTATAGACATGACGGGATCTACTAGTATTGTATGAATTCATTCGTAACAGTACGTAACTCGTAGCTGCCACTGAATCCCACTGAATTGCAACATGACATTATGCAATTCATAAACACAACTTCATTTAGTTTTATTCGGTGCATATGAAACATGGACCAAACCCTGGCGTGCTTTCCATCGCGCGAGAGGAGGAAATCCATCGCTATGCAAGTGTCTCTCAAAGCGTCTATTATCTGTGGCAACGCTTGATGTGTCATCTTAAAGGACAAGTCCACCTTCATATTTATGTGGATTGAGTGAATGCAGCAATATTAGCAGAACACATCAGTGGAAATTTGGGGAAAATCAGACAATCCGTTCAAAAGTTATGAATTTTTAAAGTATCTGCACCCTCACTGCTGATGATGAGAAGACTACTGGAGTGTATGATGTCATATGCGTACAACGATATATGGAAAATGTAAAGAGAATTTCATAAACTTTTACTTTTTGAAAAAGTGCGCTTTTTGAAAAAGTGCACATTCCCTCGACTTGTCACTGACGTAAGTTAAGGATAATATTATTCGCCCTTTTTTTCCTTCTGAAAGAGGGAAGTAAAGTGTTCTTTTATTATGCGAGAAAACTGAAAATATCTTGAATTTTCTTCATATCGTTGTACACATGCATTGTGACATCACAAGCTGTAGTAGTCTTCTCATCCAGCAGTGACTAAGCAGAAACTTCAAAAATTCATAACTTTTAAACGGATTGTTTGATTTTCCTCAAACTGTTGCTGATATGATCTATTAATATTGCTGAATTTACTTAATCCGCATGACTATGAAGGTGAACTTGTCCTTTAATAGCGTGGTCGACCAAGTAATTTCTATCAAGTTCGTTAGTTTTGTAAAACTAGATGAAGACTGATTTCATTGTGAATATCCTCTCATTGAGATATCATCTCCATGCTTTGACCATCGGAACAAGCTCGGCCAATCATCGACCATGCCCCGAAAATGCAGTCAATAATAATATCATACCATCGTTTGATTGTCCCTTTGATTTGTTTTGTGAAAAGTTAGGTAATTATTATAAATAGGGTCTGAATTATCACCATGTTTTGTATCACTGTGTAAACTATATGCATACTTACTACCAGTTTTTGGATAGGATACATTCATTATATAGGGGAATATCACTTAAATGTTAGGATGCTATCAGGGACACGTTGTTCAAGAGTTTCGATTACAATTTCCCACTGGAGTTCTTCCCAAATTGTGTCGGCAAAACGTTAAAAAAGTTACAGGAGCAAAATTGCGGAAAACTGTCGGGACATGTGACTTCTGACAAGGTAAGATAGGTTAGAAAATTTTTGTTTACTGATGATATGCGCTGAGAGAGAGAAAACTAACAAGTTATAACAGGTGCAGAAATTGGATAAATAAAAATTTATCAGTTATACACTATTGAGTGGGTGCCGTTATCCAAACCTGCACATCGGATTTTTTTTCTTCCATTAATAATTACATGAAAATCTCTGTTCTCTCCCTCTCTCTCTCTCTCTCTCTCTCTCTCTCTATTACGACACATACATGTGATTGTATGTATGTAAGTATGTATCTGTGCTTCATTTCCTGAAAAAAAAAGAAAAAAAAATCGATTTCTTCTCAGGATTCGGTTGCTTAGGTATAGGGCTGTAGTTGGGGATGGTCTTACAAGTCACTCAATTCAACAGCAACAGTTCTTTCGTGATGTACACTTATAGTCAGAAAGGAGAATTTGGCCGGAATTTCCTCTGATGAAAAACTTTTTTCACTTCACGTCAAAAATGGATTCGCTTCCTTACAACAGTATCTACCATTTCCAATAACATCAAAATAAATTTCCCATTTTTAAACACATAATGTATAGATAAATATGTCAATCATTCAGAAAATGATTCTCTCTCCATTTCGGTCTCTCTATCTCGCTTTGTGTTTGTTTGTGTGTGTGGTGTGTGTATGTTTCTATATAGTTTATAATGTATAATCATGGAGGTATAATCATGTACACATGTGTTTGTATACTAAGTAGGCCTAATTACAGTAATGGGAAAATGGGACGATCGTGTATCCCGCTAACCAAAATTACCTTTCCGAGTCTTACATCTCTCTCTCTCTCTCTCTCTCTCTCTCTCTTTCTCACACACATACATACACACGCACACGCACACACACACACACATTCACACACGAATAAAAAATGTCAATGATGAGCGTGTCGGAATCTCAGCATACTTTGGATAGTTGATCTGTCCATTTCCCCTCATTTACATGCAGCCACTAGCAATAGTATTAGAACAAAAGTGTGTGTAATTGAAGAGCTTGCTTCCAAAAGTCGCTAAATCCATTGAAAATTATGGATTTAGCGCCGTTTGGAAGCAAGCTCTTCAATTATTCTAGGGAAAATTTTTCTTAAGATAATTATTCCTTAACCTTATTCAAGAAATGAGTGCAAGTCAACAGCACAGATTGATATGATCTTGCAGACGTCTTTATTAGAAAACCATCATCATAATTATCATCGCATTTGCTGAACTTCATTAATTACAAGGATCAATTAAAATGTCTATGTCACTATTCATCAATGTCTCAGACAACAATCGTGATTTCGCTAAACCATTGAATTGTTCTAATCATAAGTGAAGCAACTATGACCTGCTCTTCATTCTCATTTCGTCTGTCATGGGAGGTTATGTATTCAATAAAATTTATGATCTTTTGGAGTCAGGAAATTTCCTATATATCTTCTCCAACTGGTTTAAAGTAGGATGTATAATTCCTCTTCGGGACTGTCAAACTGATGATTTTGTCCGGAATATACTTCATATTCTAATTTCGCTAACCGAAAATCATTCGGAATCTATTTGAGTATTTCTCTTTGTGACCCAGTGATTGTTACCAAATTTTACAAGAAAACTTATAATTTCCAGTTTTACATTGATAAAATGAATGCAGGTCCGTAAGTTTTGACAATGTAAGACTAGCGCAAAGTACACCCAATAGAAATCTACTGCATTTTTTTTTTTCACGAAGTAACGGTGAGTCATTGATGATTATAAGTAGTTTCGGATTTCAGAAAATTCGTTGTAATCTCATAATTATCGTCTGCTTGAAGGCCAATGGGCGGAGAGCCGTGGCTACGTCACGCCTTGGTCCGAGAGGAAGCTCTCCCTTAACCTACATGTACGTCAATTTGAAAGAAACAAACCATATAGTGTTGATTACAGTAAAAATCCACTTTGCCCAACATTACATCATTAAGTAGAGCACATCAAAACAAACAGCATAAGAGATGTCATAGAAATCGGATAGGGTAAAATAAGAAAGTCATGAAAATTCGATGTTTCACATATATTTTCGCCAAACACTGATATCAATAACAAACAAAAGGTGAATCAGCTGAGATGATGATGATGCCATATATAGCTGTACAGGTCTCCGATAGACTTGCACACTTTATGTGAAATCAAACTGAGTAGCTTAGACTGATTAAAATGACTTCTAGCAACATTACAGGGGAGATTGTATAATGACTTCGTATCAATGATTTTTAAAGGGAATGAGTTGTATCTACTAAACTGTCAACCAAAACCAAAAGTTGAAATGATTGTAATTACATTGTAAACAAGCCAATCGATAATTGTCAGGAGATGGTATTATCACTTCATCTTCTTGGCATATCATGTATATTATGTGCTTGCTGCCGATAATGTTGTTTTATGAATTTGTGACGTCCGAATGTCATTAACACAGTCTTATGTCAGATTTTATTGAACTCTAGGCTACAGTCTGTTTGCATTTGCATCACGTGTATATTTTGTTTTTATTCAGATAAGCAACAATAGAAAGTTCGAAAAGCACCCTTCCAAGTCGATTTAAATATCATGCATGTCTGAAAGGTGTCATACATACCTAGGCACATACAGCAGCTTGTTGGGAGATCCTTGAACGTCTGAGATCTTATTGGTGCTTACGTCAGCAAGCATAGATGTTGTACTCGTCCCAAACAGAGCTATGGCGCCTGAAATATCAAACAAACGAATTAGAGGCTAAAGTACAAATTCTGTTCGCTAATGTGAACAACATACAATGTTAAAATCATCTAAATCAACCATGCGCTTTAAGAAGCCTACAAATAGCTGCAATGGCATCAGTGTGTGAGCGAGAGTTTGAAACACAGTCTGTTTTCTTATCACTTTCCCAAACTGAATGTATCGTCAGCTCATATTGGACAGATCGTTGGAATGCGATATGTCAGTCTTCAGGAACAATACAGCCAGTAAATATCCATACTTGAAGTAGGAGTAGGCCACCAGGGGCAGAAAAGGCAACAGCATTAGTAGCAGTAGGCATGTTAGTAAAAACGAAACAAGCAGTGATGCCGGCAGAAGTTGTAGAATGAGAATACATAGTAACAGTGCTAGCAAAGGTACATGTATGTAGCAATCATACGCAGTATAGTGTCTGAAGCAGTTAGGCCGGCGTGACATCATCGGCATATATTTAGCCGAGTGTATGCAATTTATATGAGATGCTGATTGTGACGAATATATATGAGCCTATAGTATTGGAATTATTTAATTCACACTTGTTGATAAGGGGTATGGAACTCGAACCCTAACCCTACATTAGCCAACACACCCAATACACTAAAACATCATCGCTGTATGATAGGTTGCTTATACCACACAGACGAGACAGAACATTATGCTATTTATGGAATACATTGATAAGGACGACTACAACAAAATGTACTTCAACAAAGCAAACTTTAATATGCAGATGAATAATAACCACGTACGTATATCTAAAAATGATAGCTTTCAACGTTATTCGATGACCATTTCCAGATACTAACGTGACGCGACAGTACATCGTACAGGTTGGATGGAATTGATTCATTGAGATCTAAGATCGACTTAAAATGTGTAGTTTGTGTGTGTGTGGCCGTACCTGCAACATGCGGGCAAGCCATAGACGTTCCGCTCATTGTCTTGGTGGCATAGTTGTTGTTGTGACCCAAGGAGGTGATGCTGGTACCAGGAGCGAAGATGTCGAGACAGGAACCGTAGTTAGAGAAGGAGGATCGATTGTCGCTACTGTCGGTGGCACCCACAGTGATAGCCTGCGATGTAACACAACGAAGAGAGTCATAGCTTTTATTAGCCATGCTATGCCAAACTGTTGGGGTTTTTTTTTTGGGGGGGGGAGGGAGAGGGGTGTTCATTTATGTGCTTCATATCCTATGAAAAATATAGACTGATTTTCCAAACCCTAGATAATAATAATAATAATAATAATAATAATAATAATAATAATAATAACAATAATAATGAAAATAATGATAAGAATACCTGGTTTTATATTGGCCATTTCACACATGTTTGTAATTCAATGCCCTTTACAGACTATCATTACCCTGGTCACTGGATACATTATTTCCAACCAGCACTGACAGTGCTCATTCTCAACTCTCTGGGGAGAGGGTTTGTATAGATGCGCTCTTCTACACCAATAAATATCATGACCACGCAAAGAAATCTGTTGCAATGGGCAAACTGCTTGCTAAACTGTGACTTTGGCAGTTTAAAAGCGTGCATTGTTATCATTGTTGAATAAATCTGATTCTGTGTTAGAGATGTTAAAAAAGTTTGCTTCAATATGATAACTGATCTTTGCTGTTTCCATCCATTTAATTCCATTTAAGTACGTAGTTTCATTGTTTGGGACATCTCATCATTTATAGTGATTTAAATGAAATCAAAGAAAATAAATATTTTGACTTAAAACACCTTATTTTAATGTTTAAAAAGCCTGGCAAATCTTCTTGCAGAGATGGAAGTTGCAGATCTAAGCACCATCGATGCTTATATATCGTATTACCTCAGCTACGTGTCTGTGTAATTTGACCCCTATACAGTTTTGAAAACTATCACTACCCACATAGGGCGTCAGAATAGATAACTGGCTTGCTTTGCACATACGTGTTGACAGTTGTCATAGTCAGTAGCCATTGCTTTTATTTAATCAAGGTATATTTTGCCTTAAAACACGAGAGGTTTGTTCATACTTTGACACTTTTTGAAACTTATTATATCACAATTACTGGAAGAATGATGCAATGGAAAAGTAACAAGTTGTTTGTAGGTGAATAAATATCAAGCCAGTTTGGGTATAAAATGCCTCATTGTAGCACAAAGTCACGCTGTTTACAGGTGAAAGTCTGTTGGTGTGGTTCTCATTAATATTAATTCATAACATGGACAATATGATGGAAAATTGCGTTTCTTACGGCTGTGACACGAGCAGGTGAATAATTGCAGGCGTTTGCGTTATCGTTGCCCGCAGCCACAGCCGTGGGAACTCCAGAGTTGATCAGGTTGTTGACAGCATTGTCGAGGAGAGTGGATGCACCGCCTCCAAGTGACATGGACGCAACGTCCTTACTTCCAGCATTTGCCTTAACGTAGTCCACTCCTGGAGAAACAGAAAGCATCGATTTTTTTTTTCATCAAAAAACTCTTTTGTGTCAAAGTTGTGGTGATGGCAGCTCCACAGATGGCTTGATTACATGCCGTAATATATACTGATGGTGTCATTCATGTACGATAATCCTTTCCTATTTTCCTTTATATTGAACATTCACCTATGTGTGTAATTTTTCTTGACACTTTCTTTAAGTACAAAGTTGCGAAGGCTAAAGATTATTGGCATAAGTATTGATGGAGGACTATACGCATGCTTTCTCATGATACCAGTATGCTACCATGAAGCGACTTTAGTTTAGTTCGCAATGTAAATGTAGTGTTTTGTGTATCATGCTGTATTCCTTTTTGTTTTGTTCTTATATCAGTATATTTGTTCATCTCGTTTTTTATAAATATGAAAATGATTACCACCAATGCATCTTTTTTTAAATTGATTATCTGGGTCGGCCAGATTTTAAGGAAACTTTTAATTCCTCGTTGGCTGCTTCCCTTCAGCTTTTATGTATTCAAAAGATCCGTCTTTACTCTTTGCTTGTCATGATTGTTAATCAATGTCTTTCTCTGTTGTTGTTTTTTATGCTGAACAAATAAATTCAATTCAATTCAAGATTCTTGACACTGGAGACAGTCGAGACATATTATGATAATAGAGGAATGTAAGTGAGGTTGAGGAGGAAGCCACGATTTGATTTACCGCTGATGACTCCACTGTTGCTTCCAGATCCCCAACATCCGAGCACCTTCACTCCCTTTATGCTGACCGCTGTAGCGACGCCATAGGTGTTGGATCCAACCGTTCCTGCACAGTGAGTGCCGTGTCCGTTGCAGTCGTACTGGGGTTGTCAAGAGAAGACACAATATAAAAAATGTTTATTTTTCAAGACAGTATGGAACGACCTTAGCCATTCCCTCTTCCCTATTTGAAGAACTTGAAAACTATATAATTCACGGTTTCATGATATGAGCACATTGTTTTCAGATGACGTTTGTAGTCTATACGCAAATTTATGTTTATTCGTATATAAAGCACAAATTGATGAGTGGTAGTCAGGTATACATGCAGAAGCACACGCACATATTACAATAACTATATAGAGCTACCCATAGATATTATGTAGCTTCATATGGATATTCATTTAGACACGATGAATATGAATTACATGAGATAAATTTGGTCATATTCGATTTGGGTCATATAAACCGCAAGTTATCCACCAATCACCACCCTGTCTTCCTCTTCGTCGAGCCATTGTCAAAATGAAAGACGTGTTTCGTCAATGACCGTCCTACTTACATTCTTATTATCGCCGGCATAGTTAGCTATTTGTTCGGCACGACCTCCGAAATCATTGTGGGTATCGAGGACCCCAGTATCAATCACCCAGACAGTGTAGTCACTGCCGGTTCCTGTAGAAGACAAAACATTTAGACAATTCATGAGAGTGTGAAGGTAATGAATATCTATATACACCTTGTTTCCCGTTACCACAAAAGTCTGAACACTCAAGTTTCTGATTTCATACTTCTATAACTTTCTAACTAATGATTTTACTTATAAGATTACCTCACTTTGATTTAAAGTTTCTATTGAAAATACCGAAGCGGAGAGAAAACCTAATACTAGATAAACACAGTTTTGAGAAATTTTGCATCAATCCTGGTATTAATCTAACCTTAAATGCAAACCCATTTTACATTGCCACAGATCCATGCCTGCAGTTTATATCCATTTGAATGCAGCATGTAGCTCGTCTTTTTAGGTTTTTTGTAGTTGTTTTTCTTTTCCCCGGGAAACGCAAAGTTGAACTTCTTGCAGTGCACTGGAAATTGAAACTTTTGTGTGCATAAGTTTCATAAAATGAAGACATTTAAGTAAAATGATGCTTGCAGTCCATGCAAATCTATGCTTATTCGTAAAGCGCAGCATGGACCTACAGTCCATGAGCACAGGAAGTCATATCTGGTTGAGTGGTATTCAGGCACATACACAAACACATTCACACACACGTTTGTATTTATACACTTTGTAAATTATACCCATGTAGCTTTATTATAGATAATAATTTAGACAGAATGATTACGAATTACATGAGGAAAACGTTGGCAAATCACATCATCACACACGATCCATGATAGTCTGAAGGATAATCAGTATCCATACACCTTGTTCCTTGTTCCCACAGAAGTCTCGCTATATGTTTATTGCTAAAATAATGAGAAAGCCTACCCTTAGATCAATAACAGCCTTAAAATCTCTATAATCTTCAAGCAACACATAGATAAAAGAAGTTTGGGGAATTTTACATCCATGCTGGTTTTAGACTAACCACTGTACGCAAAACCTACATAGATTGTCACAAAATCCATACCTACACATCTGCATTGAATGTGATGTAGCGCATCTTTTTAGTTTTTGGAGTTTATCTTTCTGGGAGAATAGGGACCTACTACAATTAAATTAATTCTTGCCGATGCGAGTATTTTAAGTTGAAACTTATGCATGCATCAGGTTCCCTTTATCTCCACCCTATGACAACAAAGCACCAAAAAATAATTTGAAATCTACAAGCACGACAAACAAAGATGTTCCGCAATCGTGACAGATGATAATCATGCTTTATATCTGCTAGCCTGGAAAGAATGCTAGGTCAAGTTGAGTACCTCGTGGGCTGTAGTTGTTGTTCAAAGAAAGGCTCCTCTGATCGATACGGTCAAGACCCCACGTGACCTGAGTACGGTACACGCCATCCTCTTCCACGTACTCGACGGCAGGCAGACTCCGAACCTACAGAAAGGGTTATACAGGATATACGATAAGTGTCAACATTGTGTCTAGCACATGTCCAACGTAATACCACAAAACGTGGAAGAAAAGGACTCAGGTCACAATGAACTTTGGCGGACAGGCATTCCCTACTAAACACCAAACACCAACCACCATTTTAGTATGTAGCCACTAAAATACTTTTACTCGATGTCCTCAGCGGTCACGTTTGCGCGAAACATAATTCCATTCCTCGTTTCGTTGAACGTATAGCTATCAGACGTCTTGTCAGGCTAGACTACGCAATATTTTCTGTCACGTCTCACTCCGTACAGCCTCCTATCATGTACTGTCACGCTTTGTTGCGTTCGCTCCGTTTTATTACGACCTACAAGGTTTCTCATTTTGCACAGCCTATTGACTGTCATGACATTTTTTTTTTTGACAAAATCCGACACAACATCCACCAACCACGACTTGTCACGTGTGCCCATCCCACCCATCGCGTTGTCTCACGTCCATCCCGAGTTTTGTTCACGGTGGACTGAAATTTGACTGACTGCCGTGGCCCCTGGGAACATGGTGTTTTTTATTTATTTATTTATTTATTTGTTGGTTTGTTTGTTTGTTTTGGGTTCTTTTTCAATGTTTCGTCCTTCTTGAATAAAGACTATAATTTTTTTTTTCTGAGGACATTATTTCAATGCTCTAAAGGCAAAGCAGAAATCACCATCACTGTTCATTGCAGCAACATGTTATCGGACTTAGAAAAACAATTCAAAACACAAAAAAGAAAGGCAAAATGTTTCAGCAGCGGAAGCTGGAATGTAAGATGATACCTGAACAATTTTTATAGAAGGTGGAATGTCGAGAAAAAGCGCCGTCCACTGTGTGCAGTCATACACCCATTCCATAGATCTCTCTCCCTATCTCTCTCTCTCTCTCTCTCTCTCTCTCTCTCTCTCTCTCTCTTTGGCCACTATCGGAAACAAAGGTTGTTGCTTCCGACCACCCACCGAAGTGAATCGGATCTCAGTCTGAGGAATCCGAATTGGTTGGTCAACTATCGGGTGAATGTCAGACGTGCGGCACGTGATCTTCATAGGACGATCTTGCCTCCTCGGATCACCGCCCGACATGTCTGACGCTGGCCTGATAGTCGACAAACACAAGTCGCATTCATCGGACTGTGATCTCACTTCGGCTGGTGATCGGAAGCGATAAACTTTGCTTCCGATGAAAGACCGATGAGAGAAAATCTCTGTGAAATGGGGGTACAAAATTTGTCTATGCAACACGGGAAGATCTATGAATTTCAGTACGGATTTTGTCAGCCGGACTTAGTCCTTAATCCAGTTAGGAATTATGAGAATGGTCAAGGTGATGATGATGAACGGTATTGAAATAACAATAATAATAATTATGATAAAGCATTATTTTATATTATCATCATTATTAATAATATCATTTCTATTATTATTATTATTATTATTATTATTATCATTATTATTGTCATTATTATTATTATTATTATTATTATTATTATTATTATTATTATTATCGTTATCATTATTATTGTTATAAGGCGTCACTTGTCTGTAGAACATTCAAACGCGACAGACTCCCACAATGTGTCACACATTATTGATAAAGTTGCTGGGTCTTCTGTCCTGATTTGAAGGTATCGAGGTTGTTACAAGTCCGAAGCGAAATCGGTAGAGATTTCCAAAGACATGGAATAGTCATTGGTCATTGGTCATTGGTCATTCATTTCCAAGGGTAAAAATGCAAGTTCCCTCGAAAGAAATAGAATGCACTCACAACTTCTAGGATACGATCCTCCAAATCGGCCGCGAATCCATGCACGACGTGACGCCAAATGTTTCCGACACGCCCACCAGAGATGCGAACAGTAGAGGCGATCTCATCGAGGTTGTACTCGTCCTGGGTGCGTTTCCAGACAATGACACGTCAGATTATTTACTCCACTCATTAATCAACTTCTGGACTAAATGCACATGATTCAACAAAGTGTTACTGACTAGTTGCACCGTGAAGTTTCATTGCAACAAACCAATCCTCACTTCTGAGGTATTATATTTCAACTGTATGGGGAAAATGACGTTTCCTCTCACAAAGGACAGTCATGACAGTTGAGGCTATCACATAATAGATCGCTTCATAAGACTAGTGTTGATTAATACACGCCAATTTTGCAGCTTCAGAATTGTTCTATAGTTCTGCTGAAAATGATGGTTCTTTGAAGATAGCGATAATCTCGTCAGTCACATTGAATACTTGATGTAAGTGTTACTACTCTTTTAGGGACGGTGTCGAATCTTTTCAGTTAAATGCGTTTGTTTCACCGAGGAAGAAACATAATATTTTGTCAAATTTTCTGAGAAAAAATCTGAGACTCGTATCCTTGAAGCATGAAATCAAGTATCAATTAATATCAATTTAGTGTACTACAATATTAAATTAGTTTAAATTAATTGGTATAGATTAACACTAATCAACTGAGGCCTATGTTCTTCAAAGTTACCCTGATCTTGATGAGGTATTTGCCTGGGATAGGCTCTGAGTTGCGGTACAACGGGGCGAGCTCGGCCGAGGCGGCTGCCACGAGGAGGATTGCAAAGAAGGTCAACATGATGTCTGCACAAGTCAAGAGAGAAAGAGAAGTAGAAGAAAGGTTGGATGGCGTGGGGGGGGGGGGGGCGGGCGGAAGGAGCTGAGGGAGGGAGGTTTACGGTTTCCGTGTCATACACGAACCAACGAATGCCCAACGAGTACGAAAATTCGAAGATACGTTGGCATCCGTTGTTAATCGTTTAGAACATGTTTCAGGTTCGTTATATTCCCTATACTGTTCGTAGGGATTCGCAGAGATACGATGGATCCGACTGTTTTTTTTTTCATAGTGGACATATTAAAACTTTGAGTGGATGACAAGGAATCAACCAATATTTAGCTCCATGTGTCATTCATCTGTATTCAGTGAATAAAAATGGTAACGATTGGGATAAATTCCCCTGTGCGGAGACTCTGCCCATGAATGATGAATGCAGCGCATACGGCTTTTTCTTATATTATGTTCAAATTTATGAAATTCTTGCGTCGAGCTATGTTTTATTTCAACTGATTGCTTAACTTCGACGTATATAGTGGATATCACACACACACACACACACACACACACTCACTCACACACACGCATACACACACACAAAGGATATCAAAATTTGGAAGGGTACTATTTCATCATGGACAGATGTCATCCATTCCGTGAGATATTCAATGTTCCTTCAGGATAACACACAAACTTGGAAAAGTGCAATTTGTTATTGTTTCTTAAGTATATGTGCTCAGACATGCCATGTATATTATGATATTTGTCAATGTGATTAGGTACAACAGAAAAAAAAAGAAGAGTTCTTGTGTCCTCACAACAAACATTGTGCTCTCCATAGCTAAAGTTGGATTGCCTTTTTCCGCTTATATGTACTGATAATATATTTGGTTCAGCGCTCTTACGAAGTATTTAGTGGTTTCACTGCGCTTTACATCGATATCACTTTATGGTCGAGCGGAATGATAGGCACATCTTCACGAAAAGGAAACTAGCAAACATTTTTATACGTTTTGCTTGTTAGGTCTTAGTAAGATTTCTTTTTCAGAAAAATAGTATTCAGCATTAGTAACTGATGATATTTGAAGATATTAGAGATGCTGAGTACTCTCTAAAAAAAATCGAGTGAAAATATTCACTCTCAAAGGAGTGAATACTAAAAAGAGTGAATTTAGAGTGAAATTGGAGTGAATTTTGAGTGAAAATGTTCATTTTCACTCATTTTGGAGTGACCTCAAGGATCACTTGAAGATTTTGGAGTGATCCCTGAGGTCACTCTAAAACGAGTGAAAATGAACATTTTCACTCAAAATTCACTCCAATTTCACTCTAAATTCACTCTTTTTTGTATTCACTCCTTTAAGAGTGAATATTTTCACTCGATTTTTTTTAGAGAGTAGTCTATTCACATTTGCGAGAAAAGTTGGATTGTCTCTATTGTGAATTGATAGCACCTCGTCATTTCCTAATATGATAGCAGTTTCTATAAGGAAAGGGAAGCTCACCTCGTAAAGACTCACCTTGCAACGTTGAGCTGGTGACAAACTGGCTGAGCTGGTGACGAACTGGTTGAGATGGTGACGAACTGGTTGAGCTGGTGTCGAGCAGACTCTTCAAGAGGTCAGTAGAGGGCGATCTTCAAGGCAGATCTGATGAAGAGTTGCAGTCAGATGGCAACATTTATACTTTTTGATGCAGCCGTGGCAAGATGTCCTGTTCCCAAACGGCGCGCCACAATACAAACACTTCAAGTCAGATACTCAAATTTCATTGGCTAATATCTGGGCTATGTATATTGAATGATAAGGTACAAACACATGCTAACATCGTGACTTAATGGGAAGACAAGGAAATATATAAATTATACCGAAATCTCTTCGGTCGAAGTACGACATGACTTGACGAAATTATGTACTTCTTTACAAGTAAGTTTCTTTTATCTATACTTTTTAAACTCATGGCAATTGATAGGAAAGTCTCCAAAACTGTTGCCTAAGCAGACTTGGAGTGGTGGTTGTCACGTACACAGTTAACCGTGTGGACCAGCTACCACTCAAGGGTAGAATGTACTCTTTCAAATGCCCAAGGCTGCATCAACACCGATGAGTATGGTTTAACCATTGATTACCAATGCATTATATCCATTCATGAGGTTCATTTTGTATATTGCGGAGTTTGCTCTTGTAACTGCAGACCTTTTACTGTGTAAAGATACACAGAGTCAGGAGAATTGCTCTGCAATTCCTTGCTTTAGATTAGCACTTTAAAATAAGTTGTCGAACTTAAAAAAAAATAATGATGACTTTTTACTTAGTTAAGAGACTCTGAGTCAGGAAAATTGCTCTGCAATTCCTTGCTTTAGATTAGCACTTTAAAATAAGTTGTCGAACTTTTAAAAAAATAATGACGACTTTTTACTTAGTTAAGAGACTCTGAGTCAGGAGAATTGCTCTGCAATTCCTTGCTTTAGATTAGCACTTTAAAATAAGTTGTCGAACTTTAAAAATATGATGATGTAATGGATGCTGTTCAGATCACGCATGGTAACGTGGTCGTGCTGATGTATAGCCACGTGAGGAGAAAAACACGTTTGACATGCTGATTCCAGACATAAGATATGTCATATTCATAAACACTTTACTTTGTGAATATTGAAGTGAATAATATCTGATAATTGTGCACGTCTCCAGTGATGGAGCCGTGTACACCTGGTGCCATCGCCTCAGCTTCGGATGTTGAACCCGGAGATCCTTGCTATCGATGAACAACCACATGACCGATGCGCCACTTGGATGGTCAACTACTCTTAACACGCATGCGCGGCTGCATACAGAACAGAGAGTAGGCTTACACAATACACGTAACTTAGAATTACTTCACAAGCAAGATTTAACGGAATTGATGTTATTTTGTTGCCTCCCTACTTTCAGTACTTTCAAACCAGAGATCTGTACTTCTTCCGTTGAAAAAAAACCCACAAACACACCAACAACAAAAACCTGTATCTGTCTTATTCCCTCTCGCTCTTTCAATCTCTCAGTGACTTGGTTTGTTTCCTTATTTCAGGAAGGAAACCCATCATCTCCCCCACCCCCACCCCCCCCCCCCCTCAGTTATGGTCGACATAAGTTACCGTATTTAAAAACCAAATTAGTATACAGTAGAGTAATAAAAATCAGTGGACTCGCAACTGGACAATGCTGGATGCTTTCATTTTGGTTGCGGTTAAATAAGAAACTCTTGAACCATGAGAGAGCTGTGCCTCTAACGCCGAAATTATGAAACTTTATTAGTATAATTTTATGACAAATCGTGTCAAAGGCTTTACTATGTACCCTTTTATATGTCTTCAATAGCTTGTTCTTTGTTAACGAGTGCTTCATTGATATCATCAACGCGTTTGATAATTGCATAATCAGTAGAGTATACCCTCTCTCGAAGCCATAATCTGTTTTTACTTACAATAGTAAGGTTAATCATTACATGAGTTATTATATTATGCACAACTTCTATTGCTCCACTACCACATCCACTTCTACTGGTCTTACATCCAACATCCTCCTCTATTCCAACTACAGCTTCTATTTCCAATTTTATCTTTACGTCCATGCACCTCCTACCAGACGGCGATGAAACTACAACTTGACATACGTTTTGGAAACAGTCAGGCAACTGCATGCTATTCTATTTTCTCCTGCATGGGTCATGCCGTAAGCTGCCTGGGTCAACGGACAGCTAGGTCATGATAAGATGAAAATACTGATTCCAGACATATGATAAAATTTGCATTGTGAATAGAATACAAATAACATCAGATAATTTCACACGTCTCCAGTGATGGAGTCGTGTACATCTGGTGCCATCGCCTCTGCTTCGGATGGTGAACCCGCTAGTGATCCTCGCTAGTGATCACCAACCATGCAGGTACATTGAATAACAAGATGAACATTACATTCTAAATTCTATCTTTGTAACTAAAGACGGAAATCTCTTTCTTTCTCTTTAAACTGCATCTTTCTTGTTCTCTTTGTCTCTTTCTATCTCCATAAGTTCTAAAACTCTACCCACACACACTAATGTAAAGTAACTCCATATAAGGATTGCGTAACATGATTATTAACGATGAAGTTTTGAGAAAAATCATTTAGCAGGAGCATTAGTTCAAGTATTGACTATTTCTGTGTGAAAATGAGAATTATCTGTACAGCCATCCACGAATGATCACGCATTAAAGACAAAATGGTCGCTCTTCATAATATGTTACAAAAGTTATTTCCAGGAGTATGTGAAACATTTTGTTTCTGGTGTATGTTAAAGCGCTGTTGTTTTTTTTTCATAATGAATGCTTTGACCCCTCGTATCCTGACACTTTTCTTTCTTTCTTTCTTTCTTTCTTTCTTTCTTTCTTTCTTTCTTTCTTTCTTTCTTTTATTCGTTCTTTTTTAGGATGGTACTATCATCTCCACTGCCTCTACTACTTCTGCTAACTACTTATAGTACTGCACTATTGTGATAATCATGAACTATTCAACCACAGATTGACCTACTATTACTACTACTACTACTACTACTATACTACTACTACTACTACTACTACTACTACTACTACTACTACTACTACTACTACTACTACTAAGGCCTACTACTACTACTACTATACTACTACTACTACTACTACTACTACTACTACTACTACTACTACCACTACTACTAGGGCCTACTACCACACTACTACTACTACTACTGCTACTACTCCTACTACTACTACTACTACTACTACTACTACTACTACTACTACTACTTCTATTACAACTACTACTACTACTATTACAGCAACAAGAACAACTACTACTACTACTACTACTACTATTACAACAGCTACTACTACTACTGCTACTACTACTACTACTGTTGCTACTACCATCTCCTATACCTTTTCTAACTACTATAGTACTACACTATTATGTGTTACTTGAGGGTTTGAATGGTGAAGAAAATAAGGGAGAAAGGTTTGCCGTAACACCATATCGTTGCTTGGCAGAAGAAGAGCCTAGAAAGAGGAGGATTGAAGAGGGAAGCGACATTTGGGGGTTGTAAGGAGGGCAAAAAATGAAGAGTGGGGCACAGTAATTGGCTGGAAGTTTTTATCACTATACTAATATTTCAATGCTGCTTTGTTTGCCAAAACAATGATAGAGTTTGTCACTACATGTACAAATATATACGTTACTATACTTTTACTCCACTACCAAATCAATTCCCACTTGTTTTATATCCAAAATCTTCCTCTTTTCCAACCACAGCTTCTATTATCAAAGTTAACTTCACTTCCATACAACTCCATCTACCAGACGGTGATGAATCTATAATTTGATGTACGTTTTGGAAACAGTCAGGCAACTGATATTCTCTTTTCATCGGCATGAGTCACGCCGTAAGCTGACCGGGTCAACGGACAGCTAGGTCATGATAAGATGAAAATACTGATTCCAGAAATACGATAAAATTTGCATTGTGAATAGAACACAAATAACATCAGATAATTTTACACGTCTCCAGTGATGGAGTCGTGTACACCTGGTGCCATCGCCTCAGCTTCGGATGGTGAACCCGCTAGTGATCCTCGCTAGTGATCACCAACCATGCAGGCACATTGAATAACAAGATGAACATTGCATTTGAAATTTCTATCCTATGCAACTTAAGACGGAAATTTCTTTCCTTCTCTTAAAACTGCATCTTTCTTGTTCTCTCTGTCTCTTTCTTTCTCCATAAGTTCTAAAACTCTACCACACACACTAATGTAAAGTAATTCCTTAAAAGGATTGCGTAACATGATTATTAACGATGAAGTTTTGAGAAAAAAATCATTCAGCAGGTGCATTAGTTCAAGTATTGACTTTTTCTGTGTGAAAATGAGAATTATCTGTACAGCCATCCACCAGTTAGCGCGCATTAAAGACAAAAGGGTCACTCTTCATTTGTTACAAAAGCTATTTTCATGGGTGTGTGAAGCATTATGTTTCTGGTGTATGTTAAAGCACTGTTGTTGTTTTATCAATAATCCTTTGACATCTCGTATCCTGACACTTTGCTCTATCCCTTTCTTTCTTTCTTTCTTTCTTTCTTTCTTTCTTTCTTTCTTCTTTCTTTCTTTCTTTCATTCATTCATTTTTAGGATGGTACAATTTTACAGATCTTGTTATTTAGATGTAACAGCACAGGTCGTTTTAGCAAGAGGCAATCGTTGTGCTGTCATTAAGTGATTACAAGGTAACCATGGAGAAATGTTATTGTTTTCCAACGTTTTCACATTTTCTTTACTGAATGATTTTGCATAATGATAGATAAATCTTCTCATCCTTACCTTTCTTTGGAAGTATGTACAATGAGTATTCACTGCTAACCCTTGACTAATCACGTATCAATATTCTGTTTTTCTTTTATAACATTTTATTTCATTTTATTTCCTTTCCAACAACATAATACATTAATATACACACAGTAGCACAAAACCATTTATACAATCTTGTAACTAAGACTAATACTACTGCTACTGGTTTATTTAAAAATTCATTTGCAGCCATGGATATGGCTGAATTGCAGAATTTTGTACAATATCATATTTCATTTTTTAATAACATGCATAATGATACAATCATTCTTCGATCAAAATATAAAACTACACAATTATATATATATATATATATATATATATATATGACATCTGATGACCAAAATATCAAAATTAATCAAATATACTTGTACATACACATTGAAAGAGCTGCGAGAAAAAAATTAAACATAATCTTCATGTCACCCACATATATGCATATTTATACACAAACTTATAGACTAAAATATATCAAATATACACAAATCATTATACTTCTCCAACAACTTTCAAATTTTGTTTATACATGTACTGAAAAAAGGGGAAAAAATAAGGCGGGCAGTGATGACATAAGAGATATTAAACATTTGTGTATGGAGACGGAGAGAGAGAAACACAGAAGGGGTAGGAAGGAGATAGCAAGAGAGATAGAAAGAGACAGAAGATAATACTTGGAATGAGATGTGCAAAGAGATATAAAATAATGAATCTATTTCTTTTTCATCTTGTATTTCTATTAAAATCATCATTTCAATCCATATAATCTTTTAACGTTACTATCTTTTTAACAATATTGTATATGATAAATGGTCAAAATTATACAAAAACCGAAGAACCTTATACATATAAGGGGGGGGGGGGAGGGGGCTACCCACACATGTACAGTCTATTTCACATTTCAATTATTCTCATAACAATTAATATTATTTTCTAATAATGATCCGAATACATAAACTCAATCAATATCACACAATAATCTCCATTCAACTCATTATCATTATTATAAAAGAACATGATTATGTGTGTTATAAAAATTACACCGTCTTGAAAACAAAATATAAAATTGTCAATATAAATCGTATGATAAATATAAAATATCAATTTTATGAATGCAGGTGTAAAATACACACAAAATATGTAGATCAGGAAAAAAAAAATATTCAAAAAAAAAAACCCGCATAAAATATTGCAATATCATAACATTCAAGAATAATTATTGCACAACAGGAGTTTTGCAGAAGTGTGACTTGCAAAATTTCAGTCACATAATGACCAGTGCTGGACGGGGAGGGCGCCCCATAAAACCGTATCAAACAGTCATGTTGCTTGGTAAACTCTTTTGATGTCGAGGTATGAATATTGCAAATTAATCACAAATTATGACTATTGCACTATTTCGCATAAAAGTAGTTTGAAGAGAGGGGGATAGAGAGCGAGATAGGTATAAAAGCCTATTTACATAATGCCTCATTGATAGTGCAACCGAACAATAAAATGTAAATTATGTAACATACAACCAATCTGCACAACTTAATTCTTACAATATACCATGCAAATAATATATCATTATCAACCTGATTACAATGAATTCAACAAATCAATGAGATACGGTACTGTACTGTTACGGAATCACTGAGTTTTGCATTTTAATTGTTCTCAGACATTTGATTTACGTAAATGTCTAATGTTCTTACATAGGGGTATGAGGTAGGAAACCTTTATATCATTTGGAACCATTTTCTCAAATCTCAAATGATAACCAATAAACACTGGAAACCGCTGGGAACCATATTTGGATGGTGATTACAAAACTTTGCACTATTTCACATAAAGTAGTTTGAAGAGAGGGAGAGAGAGAGAGAGAGAGAGAGAGGAGAGTCATAGATAGTGCGACCGAACAATAAAATGTAAATCATGTAACATACAACCAATCTGCAACTTGATTTTTACAATATACCATACAAATTATATAATTATCAATCTGATTAAAGTGAATTCAACAAATCAATGAAATACGGTACTGAACTGTCGCGGAATCGCTTAGTTTTGCATCTTAATTGTTCTCTGACATTTGATTTGCGTAGATTTCTAAATAAATATACTACTACCACTGTTGCTACTACCATATCCATTACTTCTACTACTTCTAGTAACTACAAGTCCTGCTCTATTGTAATAATCATGAACTATTCAACCACAGATTGACCTACTACTTCTACTACTACTACCACCACTACTATACTACTACTACTACTACTACTACTACTACTACTACTACTACTTCTACTAACTACTATCATGACTATAGTACTACACTATTATGTGTTACTTGTAAATACTAGTAAATAAGGGAGAATGGTTTGCTTTGACACCATTATCTTGTCTTGGCAGAATAACAGATTGGAAAGAGGAGGATTGAAGGGGGAAGCGACATTTGGGAGTTGTAAGGGATGAAAAAAAATGAAGAGTGGGGGACAGTAATTGGCTGGAAGTTGCAGTTCCACTATACTGGAGACGGTATACCTAGAGAAGGTAACAGAGAGAGAGAGAGTGATGGCGTGGAAGAATACTATACACTATTGTAATAATCACGAACTATTTAAACACAGACTGACCTCCTCCTTGGTAAAGAAATATCAATTACTACTATCCCTGTTTCTATCACTATACTAATATGTCAATACTGCTATGTGTGCCAAAACAATGATAGAGTTTGTCATTACATGTACAAATACATACATTACGTACTACTTTTATTCCACTAACAGATCCACTCCCACTTGTTTTATATCCAAAATCTTCCTCTTTTCCAACCACAGCTTCTATTGTCAAAGCTAACTTCATTTCTATACAACTCCTTACTACCAGACGGTGATAAATCTATAATTTGATGTACGTTTTGGAAACAGTCAGGCTACTGCTATTCTCTTTTCTTCTGCATGGGTCACACGGTAAGCTGCCCGGGTCAACGGACAGCTAGGTCATGATAAGATGAAGATACTGATTCCAGACGTATGATAAAAATTTTGCATTGTGAATAGAATACAAATAACATCAGATAATTTTACACGTCTCCAGTGATGGAGTCGTGTACACCTGGTGCCATCGCCTCAGCTTCGGATGGTGAACCCACTAGTGATCCTCGCTAGTGATCACCAACCATGCAGGCACATTGAATAACAAGATGAACAATTCAATTCAATTTCAATTTCAATTCATTTATTTTCATTCTTCTTTCTCCAACAAAACATAACATAAGATAAATTAGGAATTGCATCATAAACACAACATTTGCCTTTGCAATAGATAAATGATACCGATGAACATAAGAGCGCATACTGGCAAAAAAAAAAATATTACAAAGTCATGCTTCAGTTGAAAAAAAAAAAGAATTGAGAGGTCCACTAAAAAGCAAAGCTTGTATAATGTGAACCACTCTTAACACTTATGAATTACTTATTTACACACACTTGTTACAAACATGATATACGACAGGACGGGACAAAATAGGAGAAACACAACAACATGACACAACTTGCCAGAATAGATGAAAAGAATGGAAGGAACGAAAGAAAAGGAGAGAATGAGAGAATGCCTATACACACTGAACAAGGGAAATGGAACAGGGGATGGTAGAGAATGTGCTTCATAGAGTTGGCGCTGCATGCAGCTGTGCAAGGATTGTGATGACTACTTCATTACGTAATAATGAAACCAGTGATTGAATATTAGTGGATGGATGATGAACCCTGAGGTTGACGAAACCTATAGCTAATGAAAAAAAAAGCATATCAGAGAGGATTTAATAGAAAAAATTTCAACTTGCGCTTAAAAGAATACAAAGATGGGGAATTTTTTATTTCACAGCTTAGTGAGTTCCAAAATCTAGGACCGGTGTATGTAAATGTATTCTGAGCCAATAAAGTTCTCAGGAGGGGTAAAAGAAACTCATTAGATTGTCTAGTAGGATAATTATGAAAAGACTGGTTCCGTAGGAACATTGAATTAAAAATACTGGGAAGTGCATTTACATTGTACTTAAACATAAACTGACCAAGTTGAAAAAAAAATACAAATCTTTAATTTTCAAAATCTTATATATAGTAAATAATGGCTCTGTATGGGAACGTGGCGGGACGCCACAAATAATAAAAAGAGCCTTTTTTGTAATAACAGTAGTTTATCTAGTAAAGTTTGATGGGCACTTCCCCATGCTAAGAGTCCGTAATTAAGATAAGGTAAAATCAGAGAAAAAATACAACGTCAACAAAGAGGACAATGGAATATGAAACTTGAGTCTATTAATAATACCAATATTGCGTGAAATTATTGTACAAATGTTTGTAATATGCGGCCTCCACGAAAGTTTATCGTCCACTGTGATACCAAAGAATTTTATATGAGATACTCGTTCTAACAAAGTGTCATCAAAAATAATATCTGTGCCTAAATCTTCTATCAAATTAGTAAAAAACATATACTTAGTTTTCTGAAGATTAAGTGATAATTTATTAGCACTTATCCACTGAGTTACTTTTTTCAATTCGGAATTAACGATGCGTCTAAGAGTATCTGGATTTTGGTGAGAAAAGAAAATATTTGAATCATCAGCAAAAAGTATAAATGAGAGTATGTCAGATGATCTGCAAAAGTCATTAATATGAATGATAAAGTAATGGTCCTAATAAACTACCCTGTGGGACGCCACATTTAATTAATTTTAAACTTGAGCTGTTCTCGTTCAGAGATACGTATTGTTTTCGGTTTTGTAGGTAACTCCTGAACCACTCCAAGGCCTTCCCCCGAATTCCATAATGAGACAGTTTATAAAGTGAAGGCCTTGGAGAAGTCCAGGAAGATACCAATAAGATGAGAATGATTACCAATAGTATGCGCGGCGTGGTCAATAAACTTTAAAAGGGCATGAATGGTGCTATGTTTCTGACGAAACCCAAATTGAGAATTTGTAAAAACATTATGAAACTTGTAAATATCAATTTTTCCAATATTTTAGATAAAGATGAAAGCAAAGAAATATGTCTATAATTACTTATATCAGAATCATTTCCTTTTTTATATAAAAGGAAAACCTTAGCTATTTTCATAAAATCAGGAAAAACACCACTTAATATGGATTTATTGAAAATATATAAAGTGGGTCAGCAATTGAAGATATAATTCTCTTTAAAATAAAATTACTGATATCGTCATAACCGGCACTTCACTTGTTATTCATTGCAGTAACAATATCTATTATTTCATATTTTGTTATTGGAACGAAAAAAAAAATAGAACTGTGTATTCATTTTTTGACTTCTCAGTTTTTTTTTTTCATTTTGAATTTATAATATAACCGATTTTTCCTATTTATTGAACGAAGAAGAGATTTTGTAATGCATGGTAATTTGGGGAAAGTTTTATAATTAACTGACCATTCTTTTAATCTGGGAATATATTCATCTAAATATCTATTAATTATCCCTAAAAAATTCTCAAACGATACATTTATATCCTCATTATCGTAAACACTAGACCAATCAGCCCTATCTAAGCTAGCACCAAGGCTAGCCAAATTTTCTGGTGTAGCTCTACGTCTGGATGAAGAAAAATGAAATTTATTAACACAGTGTTTAAGGTCAGAACAAGCTATAATAGGAAAATGATCAGTAATATCAGATAAAATTATAGAAGAATTTAAAATCTGCACAGAATTAGCAAAAATATTATCAAGGAGGGTGGCGGAATGATTTGTAACACGAGTTGGTTTCGAAATTAATGGCAAAAAAAGAGGCTGACAAAAACATTTCAAGAAATTCTTGAGATGTATTATCATCATTCTTAATCAAATCAATATTAAAATCACCCATTATGAAAATACTTTTATCAATAAAAAAGGGCTTTTTAATAAATTTATTATACAATCCAAAAAATCTTTAGAACTTGAACTTGGGGGTCTATAAACAATACCAATTATAATGTTTTTACGTTGCGGAATGATAATTTCCACAAACAGGGACTCTATCATTCATAATATTCAGTTCACCACAAACACTAAATTCTAATTTTTGAGATAAATAAAACGCAACCCCACCACCAGTCCTGTTCACTCTGTTATTAACAATAAAATCATAACCATTTAATGCATACGGCAAATTATCATCAGATGATAACCATGTTTCAGTTAAACCTATTACTGAAATTTGATATTTATTTTGATTATCTAATATCTGTAATTCATCAAAATGTTTATAAATACTCCTTATATTCACATGTAACATAGAAAATGTGCATTGTGAAAAACTATTTGTAAAATCTTTAAATTCATGAACTATGACATACTTAGGAGTTTGAGTGGAGTCATATTCAAAATCAAAATCATTACATATATATCTTTTGAAGATAAGTTAACATTGTTGGCAATAAGATTATCAAAAAAAGCAGACGAATGTAACTTATTCCGACTTAATTTCGAAGGGGAGCGTCTAAACAAATCAAAGAGTTCATCATCATCAAGGGAATCAAATGCTGCATTGAGTCGATTAGCCATAAGGAGAGTCATAAAGTATATGAAGGCATGTCAACTGACGAGTTTGTAAAGGAATAAAATATATTGGCACAAGGGAAGCACGAACAAACCCGGGTTCACGGATAGTACAGCGAGTAGGCAAATTCACATAGACATAGATTTCTGGCAAAATAATCAAAAACATAGAATACATAAACAGCACAGGTAAAGAACATAGAATGCATAAACAACACAGGTAGAAAGCGTACACAGATATAGTCAAAGTCTGTAAAAGAACTTTGACAGGACCAGTACAAAGCATGTAAACGGACAAAGAGATAGCTCCCGAATTTGGACAGATTTGTTGTTTGTAGGAAATAATTATGAGAATTATCTTAATAGCTATTGATTTATTGGATTAAAAAACATGTAAAGTGTATGCAAAATAGATGCGTTCAAAAATGAAAATGAAAAATAAAACCCCCTTTCATTTCTTGGACAGATATGTAGTATAATATTACCAAAATCCGAAAGTCTGACATTCATTACATCATACACAAGGGGCATAAAATAATTAAGTTAAATTAATTTGCTGACATTACGCATGTCGGACAACTGCTGAAATAAGTGAACGATATAGTAATACTGATAACCCTCGCAGGGGCAGACGAGGCAACAGCTGTATGCGAACTGAATACCATGCTTACAAAAGGTGACGAGGAAAACAAAAACAACAACAACAACAACAACAACAGTTCTCTCCAAAGTCTCAGGGAAAGCGTCGTCCATATATTTGGATGCACGAAAAAGATGTACTGTATATCCCACCCTCTCTCCCGATTCAACCCTCCAGTTGAAATTTCTTTCCTATGCAATTAAAGACGGAAATTTCTTGCTTTCTCTTAAAACTGCATCTTTCATGTTCTCTCTGTCTCTTTCTTTCTCCAAAAGTTCTAAAACTCTACCCACACACAGTACTGTAAAGTACTATTACTACAACAACAACAACAACAACTACTACTAATACTACTACTACTACTACTACTACTACTACTACAACTACTAATACTACTATGTGCTATTTTTTACTACTACTGTTGCTACTACCATATACTTCTACTAACTACAAGTACTGCACTATGGTAATAATCATAAACAATTCAACCACAGATTGACCTACTACTACTACTACTACCACTACTACTACTACTACAACTACTACTACTACCATACTACTACTGGTTACCTCTACTACTACTACTACTACTGCTACAACTACTACTACTATATCACTACTACTGCGAATATATCACTATTATACTGTTGCTACTACCATCTCCATCACTCCTACTGTTTGTACTAACTACTGCACTAAGTACTGCACTATTGTAATAATCATAAACTATTCAACCATAGATTGACCTACTATTACTACTACTACTACTACCACTACTACTGCTACTACTATACTCTACTATACTCTACTACTACTGTTGATACTTATACAATATCCGCTACTTCTACTACATTTACTAACTACTATTATATTACTGCACTATTGTAATAATAGTCATGAACTATTCAACCACAAATTGACCTACTACTACTACTACTGCTACTACTACTACTGTTGCTACTACCATCTCCACTACTTTTTCTAACTACTATAGTACTACACTATTATGTGTTACTTGAAGGTTTCCATGGTGACGTAAATAAGGGAGAAAGGTTTGCGGTGACACCATATCGTTGCTTGGAAGAAGAAGAACCTAGAAAGAGGAGGATTGAAAAGGGAAGCGACATTTGGGAGTTGTAAGGAGGGCAAAAAATGAAGAGTGGGGGACAGAGATTGGCTGGAAGTTGAAGTTGCACTGTAGTGGAGACGGTAGAGAAGGGAACACAGAGAGTGGTATGGAAGAATACTACACTATTGTAATAATCATGAACTATTTAAACACAGACTGACCTCCTCCTTGGGACAGAATTACTTTTATCCTAATTGTTTCAATGATAGAGTTTGTCATTACATTTACAAATATACACGTTACTACTTTTAATCCACTACCACATCCACTCCCACTCGTTTTCCATCCTAAGTCTTCCTCTTTTCCAACCACAGCTTCTATACTACCGAAGCTCTAGAAGCTCACTTCTATACAACTCCTTACTACCAGACGGTAATGAATCTATCATTTGACGTACGTTTTGGAAACGTGATAAAGGTAACTAGTATTCTCTTTTCTTCTGCATGGGTCACGCCGTAAGCTGCACCGGCCAATTAACGGACAGCTGGGTCATGATAAGATGAAAATACTGATTCCAGACATATGATAAAAATTTTGCATTATGAATAGAATACAAATAACATCAGATAATTTTACACGTCTCCAGTGATGGAGTCGTGTACACCTGGTGCCATCGCCTCAGCTTCGGATGGTGAACCCGCTAGTGATCCTCGCTAGTGATCACCAACCATGCAGGCACATTGAATAACAAGATGAACATTGCATTAGAAATTTCTATAGTATTCAACTAAAGACGGAAATGTCTTTCCTTCTTTTAAAACTGCATCTTTCTTGTTCTCTCTGTCTTCTTTCGCTTGGTATTTAAGCATTGTTTCTATGCAGATCTACGGTCACAATATTTCACATAATATATGTCATGATTTGTATATATATATATATATATATATATATAATTATATCCCCTGTATAAGATATACGTGGTTCACCCATAGCTTTAGCGAGAGGTGGGTGTGTATATGGTGTGCAGTAAACAATAATCGGGAAAATAGTATTGGGAGAAATCTATGTGAATTTATGAGAATTTATGTAGAAATACACAAATGCAGGCTACAAATTGCTTGTGTGAAAATGTTGCATATTTCTACTGCCATCACTGTTGAATTCACTGGTTACATGGTAATTACTGTTCGACAGGGGTGCGTATATAAAGAGTTCTTTCAGAGGAGACCGACTGGGAATAACTAATGACGCAGGTTTTAATCACGCATGCGCATTTCATTCTTTAATATGCATAGACCACGACTCGCAAAGGAGTCGATGAACCTGTTTGCGTGCAATATGCGAAGGCTCTTCCCTATCACTCTGCACCTTCGCAATGGAAGAGCTGGTTGGATATCAGGTAGGTCAACTATTTTCAAGATGCCACGATCTTCTTACCTGAAATCGATTGCTTCTTAGTACCTGCTGCTGCTTACCATTTGTGGTATTTTTTAATGATTATTGGGAATAGTGATGATGACCACCATCATTTCGAGCATAAGGTTATATTAAGATTTACAGTTTGATGCTTTTTCTCCTTTCATGACTATTCCTTTTCTTTGACACTGACTATTCTTCGACGATAATAAGTTCGCAAATTCTGTTTAAATTGTCGTCAGTTATATTGGAAAATAATTATAAAAGATGTTATTTTGTAATGACATGTTTTAAGAGGCAGAATATAAATCAACCAAGCAAAAAAAAAAAAAAAAAAAAAAAAACCGGTGGGAGAAATGATGATGATGATAATAATAATGATAATAATAATAATAATAATAATAATAATAATAACAATAGTTATCATTTACATTTTCAACGCCGATTTCGTACAATTGTTATATATTTTTATTTTACGTGAATTCAAATTCGTATGTTCAAAGCGGTGCAGTGACTTTGGTGAAATCATTTCCCCCTTACAGTAATGCTTTCGAGTTCGTTTTAAAACATCCAAATCGATGGTCACAAATCCGGATGTAATGTTCGGATTTAATATCGTGTTTTGGCAGGATTTCCAAGTTTGTGCATTCAAAATAGTGCAATGTGCTTGATAAGCACTTTCAAATTCGTTTTTGAATAAGCTGTTTTCACCATTGAGCATTTAATTTCGTAAAGCACGTTTACTTATAAACAAGCAATTGAAGAGTGATAACGTGCAGCTAATCACTGAATGTGACTTTTATGCTTTATCTGAAATTTCATCATCATGATTAGCATTAATATTTTGTTCATTTGAACATCCTGCAGGGATTATTTTTCTTTCTTTTTTTCTGAACAAACTCCACTATAAAATCCTCATTCCGTCATGTGATCACATCGCTTTTTTTATCTCTTTGTAGTATACATCTTTGTTTACATAAAGTTCATCACATTGCTTATCATCTTCATTTGACATCTTTATTTTGATTATGATCATCATGTACTGCTTTGTGATCCTCAATATTTACATACTTGTTTGCATCATGAAGTGTGATCCACGTGTCTTACACGTTTTTATAACATTCAATTTAAAATACAGTACAATTAGTAATGTTTTTTTTAAGGGACACCGTACAAGTTTGACTTGGAGGCTCCTTTTATGAACTTGCTTGCCCATATGCGAATCCGTGGGAAGAGCTGGTGGGAGGTGGAGACGAAGTTGAATAACCATTACCGAAAATTTATACGCATTCAATGCATTGGAATACGCATTTCGTAGTTGGTTGCAAAGTTAGTCAATTTGAACGACAATTTTGAAGAAAAGGTATTTTGATGGCTCAGCAAATTTGAGGAAAAATGAATGCTTCTAATATGAAATTTAAAGAAAAAATGAAATTGGCTGGAATAACGTCTAACAACAATAACAATAACGATGATAACTATCATCATCATCATCATCATCGTCATCATTTTCATCATAATGATTAAAATAACGGTAGCTATGCTCGTATAGCATGATTGATAATCTGCAACACTAGAATCTCAAAAGATATTGTATTTTTACTGGGAACTGGTGAAGAGCCCTATAATAGAACTGGCGATATACACCCAGTAAAAAAAGAGTAAACAATTTTTCGAGTTCTTTGATTTCTTAGAAGATTTTGAGCAAAAAAAAAAATAACTGTATCATATACCATATTGAAGATAATTTAATTGGCTATCAACCTAGTTTGTCAATACTTAGGGAAATTTTACGCATGAGTGAACACATTCGCTTTTGTCCTCTAAGGCGCAAAAGTAAAGATGTCAAAAATTGACATGTTCTCTTTCGTTTTCAAATACCCTTCAAGATAGCAATGACAGCAAAAGACCTGTTTAAGACAATGAGAAACATGAGTGAAATAACAAAAGTAAGATTTCGTTCTCTTTATCTCTTTATACCCTTAAACAAAATCAAAGTTGGAAACTAAAAGTGAAAAAAATAAGATTTTTTTTTCAACTCAAACTTTACATGACAAAGGGAGTACTAAGGGCACAAAGATGATTGAATGAATTGAATATTTTTATTTCTCTTTTTGCTTTAGTAATTCAAGAATTCGTGAGACGAATTCAAGAACGAAATATCATTTACAATTTTCCTAATTTGAGAAATCAATTCAAATTCCTATCATTTTTATTAATATTGCTTCTTCCTATCATCATTTCATTATTATATCATCCTCCTTTATTTATTAGCCTTTATTGATTTTTGGGGCTTCAAAGATATTATAAATATCATAGGTTTATTTTTCCAACTTAATTCTTGTCTTAGTTGTGTTAAATTTGTCTTTTGTTCTTATATTGGAAGAGCACTGACGCATGAATGACAGCTTGTTCATTTTTGCAATTTTTACTTTTGTGCCTTGGAAGAGAAAAACAAATTGTGTTCACTCATGCATAAAGTTTTCCTTTTTATTGAACTACCAGATTGATAACCAATTAAATTATTTTTCAAATGGTATATAATACATCAACTATACTCAAATATTCTATGAGGAATATAAACTTGAAAAAGTGTTGACTTTCTTTCTTTCTTTTTGCTGAGTGTATTATGGCCTGATTCTTTTTTTACTATAAAAGGCGAGCTGCAGAATTCTTAATGGGAGTGTTTGTACCTACTTTCTTTTCGAGAATATTTCAGAATGGTGAATTAGACAAATCCAAACCAGAAGAGATCAAAACATGTATCGAAATTTAATTGTGGCTTCAATAGGAAGGCACATTTGGATGTATCATTTATATTCTTCAACTGAAATCTTACAGCCAGTTAGTACGTATAATAGGTGCCTACTACGTATAATATGTGCCTGCATATAGTGTTATTCCGAAAAGATATTTTGGGATTAAAAAAAAAAATAATCATGATTACGGCAATGTTTCGTGTTTCACTTGCTGAAAAAATCATTGTTATTAATACGAAATGTACAATATTGTTAATTTGTTTTGGATAGCATTTTGGTTTGATCGAAAAAAACAAGAATTACTTTTGTCTATCACTCAATCTATTTGTTGTTAATCTTTTTTTTTTTAGTTCATCTAAACGTATAACTCAAGTTGATCTTTTGCTTCTTAGAGTGATGGGAATAAAAGTTTGGTAGAGGTATAAATTTGAATACCACCTATGTAAAGTGGCAATCAATGCAATGTTTCGGGAATATTTTTTTTTTCCTTCACGCTATGCCTATACAATCGACTTGACTTTCATCTTCACATTCTAAAGCCGCTATTGCCGATGTCATCTATACTGCATATCCCCTCAAAATGCAAGACTCCCGGATAACTCAAGTTAATCTATATTTTTTGTTTTTAGTTATTGTTGGCCATCTGTGTACATCATTACATTTGTCTCCTGCTGTTAATGAACTTAAATGACTGCTCCCCCTTCAAGAGATACGTAACTTTTTAACGCAAAAAGTTTTGGGCAAAATTATTTGGTAAGGGCGTTTCTTCGCTATACCGTCCGAAAATGAAAATAATCTTTCAAGTCTTCAGAGCGAGTTTACATTCAAGACAGAATGATCACTTTTCATAAGTCATGAAGAATCATTCTGGGGTTTGTCAAATGAGATTTAAAAAAAAGACTCTTTCTGGTATACATTTAAGTGCTGTTGTCGTTTTACCACCCATCGTTTCACCCCTAGCAGAATATTAACAGTACATTTTAGCATTTCTTGCTTCGTCTTAATAAAGTACTCACACAACCACGACATATCCACTACCTTTTATGTTCACACATGAAGGTCATGCTCTGTTTCATGCTGATAATGGTATCCGATGTCAATTTTGTCAATAAACTTAATGGATTTAGCAGTTGTGAGATGGCTCAACATAACCATTTTCCCATCACCCAACTATTGAAAAAAAATTCAAATAAATAATTTTTGAAACTCAATAATTTCATACTTTAGAAACCAAATCAGTCCATGTTTTATAAGGTTATTACATGGCTTGTAATTATTCGTTCAATATATTTTTCACCATTTGTACTGTGTTTTCGTCATATTGACAGATAATTTCAACAAATGCATTTTTAAAATGTATGTGTTTTGTAAAATGAACAATTTTAGCTTTTCAGCTGCTTGTTCTTGTTTTATTGTGAATAAATCTATATTGAATTGAACTGAAGTAAATTGGAAAAGGTTAAATGTGACTGACCAGGTAGTCTTGTTTCACAAAGCATAAGTCACAGCTGCAGTCATAGCGGTTACACCTAATCTGTGAGGAATATTGAAAAAAAAAGTATAAACAAAAAAGAAGAAAGGATTATATGAATCGGATATCTCGTTTTGGATATGATGTGAATTAGACTTGGAAATATAATATATAGCGCTATGAATCAAAATAATTTGTAAACCCCGAATAACAAAAATGAAATTGGATGATGTTGATATAACAGACCCCGCATTGATAGATCATATATTTGATTTTACTTTTTTCCAAGGTTAGACGTAACTCACCAAAATATGTTCCAAAACTAAAAAAAAAAAAGGAAGAAGACCCTCTGTTCATGTGTCAACGGTTGCCAAAGCAGAGGATTGAACATTTAACTTTAAATTTTCTTTAACATTTAGCGTATAGCTCAGCAGCTCCGTTCATCCGTCACTTTTTGTCTTCGCTATCGACCGTTTTTTTTTTCTGTTACACCATGCTCTTCTTCTTCTTCTTCTTCACCTCTTTCTCTCTCTCTCTCTTTCTTTTCTTCATTTTCTATTCTATTTCCTTTTCTGCATAAGCGTTAGTGTTAGGATGTGTCTGGGTGTGTGTTTCATCGTCTAGTTATGTATAGGTTTGTATCCTTAGTTCACCTGTAATTTGGTTATATAATTCCTCTTTTCATGATAAAAATAGAAGGTCAATAATATTGTTTTATCATGATTGGGGAAATACATCCTACACCAGGCACTGCACTTTTTCTCTTTCTTCTTTAAAACAACAACAAAAACACTGCACTCTTTTAGCATTCCTCGCCATCTCCGACATGTTCATATTTTCAGAAAGCTATTATGATTTTTCTTTCCACCTTTCTTATTAATGGCATATTCATGAATTTCACTAATATTTTTTAACGTCGATATATGCACTTATATCTGCTGAAAAACAAACAAAGAAACTGGGAGCTATTTACATTTTTTGTTGGAGATGGAATAATAAATGTATGAATGTATAAATGAATGAATGGATGGATGGATAGATGAATAAACGAATGGCTGAATGAATAATTTGAATGAACGAATGAACTAATGGATGAATTGATGAATTACTGAATAATGAATGAATAAATGAATGGATGAATCAAATATTCAATTGACGGATGAATGAATGAATGAATGACTGGATGACTGAATAAATAAAATGGATGGATGAAAAATCAAAGAGGCAAGCAGTCAACTGAGAGCTTTGGAGTCATTCGAGGATAAGAGAGAGCCTACACAAAGTCGGCAAAATTGTTTTTAAAAAATCACCACTTCCATTTATATTTATACATATATATAAACATATGTGTATTATATATATATATATATGTAGTTTTAAGTATAAGTATATCATACTATATATTATACATGGTATATATATCATATATATACATAGTATACATATATTCATATATGTAGTTTTTAATGAAATATATATGCATATATATTATACATAGTAAATATATATAAGATATATAAATACGCTAGAGGTTTTATTTTGTTTTGTTTTTTTAATTATGGATAAGATAGTGCCCTCGATCGGCCCGGCAAGGCTGTTTTTCAGAAAAGCCGTGAATATAATATTCCAAGAAAAACAGCAACAAAAACAAACATAACATATGAAATACATCACCACGTATATTATAACAGAAACGAGATACCAAGAAAAAAGAAGAAAAGGAAAAAGGTACATGATTATGTGTTTATATATATATATATATATATATATATATATATATATATGTATAAGAAGAATGAGTCTCAAATACGTCATCTGTACATCCAACAAGAAGGTTTTTATTCACGACATTTTCAGCCCGCCTCGGGCCTTCGTCAGTGTAGTGTATACTAGGACAACGATAAGTTTGTTTTTTTTTGGCAAAAACTTAATATTCCAAGATGAACATTTTATATATATATATACATATATAGATATATACATATATATATATATATAGAGAGAGAGAGAGAGAGAGAGAAAGAGAGAAATAAATACTGTTATATGCACGTGGGTATTTAGGCCTTCCCTTGACCCTGATCAATAAAAAAAAGAGAAGTCATAATTATCATGCCATGCAGAAAATTACCTCAAACATCAAATTACATGTTGATATATATATCATAAGAGAAAGAGAGAGAGAGAGAGAGAAAGAGAGAGCTTAAATACTGTTATATGCACGTGGGAGATTAGGCCGTCCCTGGACCCTGATGATTAAAAAAAATGCCATACTTTCAAAATAAGTTTCAATGAAGAGAAAGAAAAATGACAGAAAGAAAGAAGGAAACACATAAAATAAATGAATATACGAAATGAATGCGTGTGGATAAAATAATGCTAAACACGGATCTCAGTTTTCCTCCCTATCCCTTCCCCCGTTCTCTTTCCTTTTCGTCTTTACTCTGCTCACATCACCTTAGTATTGTATCACAGCTGTTCGTGAAGACCACCGACGAGAAGATATATATATATATATATATATATATATATATATATATATATTATATATATATATATATATATATTATATATATATATATATATATACATATATTGAATCAGTGTATCCACACACACACACACACACACACACTGTATAGGCCTTCCCTGGACCTGATTAATAAACAAAAACAAAAATCACAATATGCTATCCTTTCAAAATACGTTTGAATGAAAAGAAAGAAAAGATGACAGAAACATAAAAAGACAAAAAGAAACACACGGAATGTATGTGAAATGCTAGAGACAAATTACAGTTATAACTTTCTTTCCCTCTCACCCCCCCCCCACCTTTCTCTCTCAATTCCTCTTCGTCTTCATATACTGTCTTTATAATCATCCTAAAGGAATCCTACAGTTTTCGTTGACTCCTAACTTTGGGTTTCTAACATTTTGGTGAGATAACGAGAAGCCTCTTATATGAAATAATATGAAAGAGCAAGTAATTTCAAGAGATATTCAATGTTTATTTGATGAAAATTGGTCTTGAAATGGCTGAGAAGAAAAGGTGGGACCCACCTTTTATTAGGGTCGCTTTGTTTTACTTTGTTTGTGGGCGTCTCGGCCATTACAAAACCGATTATCATCAAATAAACTTTGAATTCCTCTTCGACTGGTATGCTCTGTTTCATCAGCTGTTTCTAAGTATCTCGCAAATTCCAATCCTCATCTCTATCAATAATATACGATACCTTTAATATTGTATCAGAGCTGTTGAAGTCTTGAAGCCCACCTACAAGAAAAAAAAAATGTTGGATTAGTGTATCAGCACATACAAACACTCACAGATTGTGATGTGAGTTTATCTATGCAGTAAAGTTATGTCAAGAAATAATAACGTACGATATACATGGAGTTATGATCGATTGAAATAGACACGTGGTCATCATGATAATACGTGTATTTTGGGTACTGTTACCTTTCTGTCACTTTTTTTTTTGTAATTTGTATTAAGGCAATAGTATTGACATTATTCATAATGTATAGTAATTATATTTAATCTCATGCAGTCATAAACATTAAATTGTACAAAAGCAAGCACTGATATGATTGATGGTGCTGCATGGTCAATATCTTGATGCTACTTTGACAGACTGAAGACGAACAATTAATAAATGTCTCACAATTATTTCCTGACGTTGCAGAGAAATCTTCACACACTAAAATTCTCCCCCTCTGAATTGACTGCCGTTTAGCATCTCGAAAATCACTCTCCAATTTACAGAGCAAACCATTGATAGGGAACCTTACCTTATGTATTCACTGTTGTCAGTGAAACACGACCTTGGAAAGAGCAGTCTTTCATATACGGCCAGTTGTTTTCGGACACCACCAACAGTGACAATTCAGTGCTCTTCGTGGTCTGAAGTCTTGCTAAAGGGACATCAGCCCTTTTGGTTGTTCCTCATCGTAAACCGTCATGACCCTCGACCCTGACTTGTATGAGAGAGCAACCACATTGCAATCTTCGAATTGGTAAACTCCATCTGCTTTGCAACAGTGCATACAATCGCAAAGTAGCTTGAGGGCAGTGGTTTGAAATACATTTTCAACATCGAATCAGTTCTCTTTTCTCCCTCAACAATCTGCAACATATTCACAGGGAAGTGCTTCAAGCGTGGTTTACACTATTCCATATAGCCAATAACATGACATATTTTGATATCCTGTTTCATGCCTTAGTCGTTGCATCATAAAATCTTGAACAAAATGATTCTTGAACAAAATGATTCTAAAATGTGAAGATCTTTGCAAGAATTTGTTTCATGAGACACAAGCATATTTATCTCAGGTTACTGCAATGAAACTCAGTCATCCACGATCAAGAGAATTACAAGGTGGTAAAATTTCTACTGAACTGTAAGCAATAATATGATGATGGGTTCCTACATTTTGTTTTAATTCGTGCATGTCAAGCGGATGGGGAAACTGGGAATTATATCACTGTATCTAGCTTCCGTCGAAGAACAGGTTAATTGAACATTGATTTGCTACGTCGCTCAAATGCAACCATAGAAATCATCTGATCGCATGATAATTATGATTGGATGCATGAAAGACAAGAAACGCCATGGTCGCCCAGCAACCAGGTATGCCATTCACAAACTCGATTACTGTATTGATCACACACCGAAGAAACTCATCAGGGAGCTCATATTCCACTGCTGGAGTTATTTCTGGAATAACATGAAGTGTGTTTTTTCTTTTACTTTTTCCAAAATGCAGTGCTTTTTCCAAATGCGGCGCTTTTACAGGAATGTTCCCCATTTATATAGCAGCTATTTACCGTTTCAAAATGGCAATATACCTACAATAAGCAATACGTTTATACGCAGAGCTTTGTTGAAGATTTACGTCAACATTTTCACAGTGTTCGAACATTACTTTACTTGATTTTACATTAAAGTCTTTAAAGCACCAAATATGAGTCGAAATACAGTATACTCTATTGGCCATCTTGAATTTCAAGATGGTGGCAACCCGAATGATCCGATATCACAGGGATGTGTGTGTGTGTTTTAATGTAGGCCTATACTTATTTTACCATAGACATTGATATGCTTCCAAATTACTTGTAACTAGAAATTTATAGTAAAAAAAAAGAGGCCATTTTGAACCTTAACATGACAGACTATGAAAATGATTTGTGATTTCAGGGAATAAGAAGTTATCTGGATATTTAACATCATGAATATGAAAACGCTTTATGCCAAAAATTTTAACTTCCTGCAACGCTTACAACATCAGATACGGGTCAAAATACATTTTGCTATATGGCGACAATAGAGAGCCACCTATCAAAATTCAATTCATTTTCAATTCATTTTATTTTCATACTTCTCATTTATGAACATTATAACAGAAACCAGACAAGTTCTTTTACCTTGTGAACAATGTGCAGAAAACAAACAATACACATGGTGATAACACAGTAATTACATGTAATGATAACTGGTCAAAATCGAAATCGAAATGGGGTTGATCAAAGAGAAGTATGACGGGACCTACATGAAAGCTAGCTTGTTTGGCTGTAAGCCCCGAGTAATCAGTGTTTGTGAAAAAGAAACGGAGAACGGATAGAAGACCAGAATGATGATGTAAGGTTGCCAAATTTTATGTAATAAAAAAGAAGAAGAAAAAGAAGTAGAAGAAAAACAAACAAACTATACATTAATATGAACTTACTGTGACCGAGCCATCATTATTATACAGCCTACTTTGGTGTATATACTATAAACTATTGTTGCATTAAAACTTTCACCAGGATATGATCAGTAAGACACAAAAAGTAACATGTACAACTATTAAGCCATTTGGTGCCTGCCGTCAAGCTCTGCATAGAAGGTTAGAGAGGGGCAGAGGGAAAGAGGAAGAGAGGGAAACGAAGTAGAGGTGTGGAATTGCTAATGATGAATTCAGAGAGCCCCATGGCAAGACCCTAAATGGAATCTGTAACGTGTTGACAAAATGTTTGATTGGACAATAACATACCACAGTATTACATAAGACATTACGACTGTTCAGTGTCTGCAAAATATGCACTCAATAAAAACTCTTTTAATTTACGTTTAAAGGAATATAAAGACGAGCAGCTTGTTATTTCGGGGGAGAGGTCATTCCAGTATCTAGGGCCCGTATACATTATCGTTTTTTTAGCGAAAATTGTTCGAGTACGTGGAAGGTGAAATGCGTCACTTTGGCGGGTAGAATAATTATGAATCAAATAGTTTTTTCTGAACATGCTAGTAAAAACATCCGGTAACTCGTTGGCAGAAAATTTGTACATAAATATGCCGACGTTGTAACTGAACAGATCTGATATTTTCAGTATTTTATTTTTCAAAAATAAATCATTCGTGTGGGACAAATATCCGACATGGTTGATATTTCTGATGGCACGTTTTTGAATACGGAACAGTATATCAAGAAGATTTCTAGTTGCATTCCCCCACACAAGAATACCATAATTAAGGTACGGAGTAATCAAAGTAGAATAAAGATTAAGCAGAATTTGACTTGAAAAAACACTCTTAAGTTTATTAAGAACACCCGTATTTTTAGAAAGAATATTACTTAAATAACTAACGTGGGATTTCCAAGATAAATCACTATCAATAAAAAATGAACCCTCATTTAACAGAAAAAAAAAGATGTTTCAGAATGTCTGACAATCATAACCATGCTTTTTGCCCCAAATTTGATATAAGATGTAGGTCCAAATGTACTTAGTATATACCGTGGCCATTTTGAATATCAAGATGGCCGCCTATACATTATTTTCTAACCATGATCCATCAGTTCAAGGAAACATGCGAAAGTATTTCTGACATCATAAGCATGTTTTTCCCCACAATGCACACAACATGGGATGTGGGGAAAAATGGCGCTTGAAGACATGACCAGAAAAAATGGAACCTAAAGGTTTTTTTTGGGGGGAGGGGGGTTATGTTTTGCTTTGTTTTGTTTTTCAGGGTTTTTTCTTTCTATTCAGCACCCTTATTTATTCAACATAGAAAAAAAAAGGGGGGGCACGAAAATCCAATATTTCCACATGGCAGACAGTACTACTAGTAGAAGGTAAGAAGTGGTTTCCCATATACGGTAAAGGCGGACGCAGGCACGATGCATACTGCAAACCCTGGTTGAACATCCACCATCAAGCTATACACATTGAGGGTGTAGTGCACTTCCTCCGATCCCGAGGTGGGGGTTACAGTAATGAGCGAGAGTGAAAGGGGAAACCCCTTCTTGCAGCTGGCAGTTCTAGCATCATACACAACGCACACAAATGCACGCGCAACCCAAATCTAGCTTTGTGTATCGTGCAGTAGTGTGGCCTTTTGTATGCAAATTAGTTCACTAGATACTGACGGAGCTGGAGTGTAGATACCCACAGCTTGCTGACTGGTAGGTATCAATAGTCAATACTCTTGGAATTGGCATTACTAACCTCTACAGCAGGCACTACAGCTAAGTTGATTTGTGAATTATTTATTCACAAGGATCAGCCGATACTTTGTTATTGCGCAATTTTCACTCGCTATCTGCTATATTAGACTTTACGTAGACCTAGTTAATGTAGTGACTAGTGTACCCCGCGTTGGTTGGGTGTGCTGTGTATTGGGACTGGGAACGGCTGCTGGATGTCCTGTAGCCAAGTGTAGGTAAGATTTACACATTGGTACTCCTGATTTGTTTCTGATCGAAGAGGAAGGTAAGTGTTAAAGGACAAAGCAACTTGTATGTAAGTCGTATTAAGCACGATAAGCTAGCTAGATGAGTAGTCTATATACGACTAAATTTATTTATTCACACGCAGTTAGAGCTAGACCTTTCTAGTACAAATCAGACTAGTTTTATTAATATTATCAGCTGATTATTGGTATCACTTGTAACGCTCAAATTCTACCGACTGACTGAGCTGTGTCTGTAGTCTAGACTCTAGCCAAAGTCTAGGTCTCAACTAACCCCGGCGCAGGGCGCTGTAACCAGTAATACTAAATGTAGAATTTAACACTGACTGTGTAACTAAATGTTGCATTTAGATGATCACATGGACACTACCTTCCTAATTAATGTTTACTTCTGATATAGGCAAGGGGACATATATTATCATAGCAAAGCAGTATTATGCCATCACAACTCTGCAACAACATGACTGTCGCCCGTCGGGCTCTACTACCGTACTACAGTAAATTATATTCGTATTCACAAACGTCGATATCCATGCATTCATTATGGGTAGTTTGTGGCTTACGGTGTATTTCTTCAGAGATTGGAATCCTGATGAAAAACTCAACCAGCAAAAACTAGATATTGGCATTTAAATTCATGCCGCGCCCATGGCATTAACCCTGGGGCGCTCCTTGTACACAGTATAGGTAGGCCTACTGTGGGAGCCGAACCTTTGCGTTCGGCGTTTGGGCTGTGTTTCGCAATTAGCCGACCATCTAACTATACACAGCCCAGTCGCTGTAAAAACATGTTAGCGCCCATCTAACCCAGGGACGCTCCTTCACACAGTTTTACTGTGGGATCAGCACTGTGCAATTTACTGCAGAGAACAATGGCTAAATAATGATAAGTAGTACAGTAGTAGCAGCACTGAGAAGTGTAGGCCTACTGTATTGAAGATTGGGAAACAAAGCACTGAAAATTTTATGCACAGTGAATATCATATGATTTTATGCAGAGAAAACTATGCACAGTTGCTAGTATTAACCCATTCCTTTCCGAATTCTGAAATCTCCCTAGAGATTTAATACACAAGCTGTTGGGTTCCTGTAGGGAATGGGTTAAGGAGGTTCACAATGAGAAAGACCAAGATGGTCATGAACTTTTTGTAGTATTCAAAATTATGTTTCAACCCATCATGTGCCATGGTGTATCAAACTGCCGTATGTGCCACATTATTGTGAAACTGCCATGCACAGGCTATATGGAAAACATACTGTATATCAAAGACATGTAACTTTTTATAGATATGTTAACGCTAGATAAGCATTACTGTAAATAAAGTTACATAAAGTTGCCAGGACAAAATTCCATGCTTTCTTGCAATGTAAATTGGTGACAAAGCTATGATTTTTCTCTGGCGAATGGCTAGTACAGCAGTAGCTATGCTATGTGCATCACTACGTAGGTCTGGGAGGTATAACTTTTGCAGACACAGCCGCAACAGAAAATTTGAATTTTATTGAAATGAACATTACTACCTTATCAAACACCAGATAATAAGGCAATGCATGTTTGGGGAACCGAAGTGTGGGTTAAGCTTTCATTGTACTTAGGCATTTGGCGATTTATTGATCCGTGTAGGCAGGATTGTTCATTTGAGCAAAATATGTGAACTCGGCACCCCGTTAACTGAGTCAAATGTCCGAACATGGCACATGAAGAGTTAAAGATCATAGTTTCTCAGGCAACCTTGAAAGCTAATAGATATCTAGAAATTGCTAGTACAGTAGAGTTCTAATAAGAATCTTGATGCAGTAAAGTGCTGTTTTTGTTTGAGGGTCTTTTGTTCTGACCTGTTTGGGAATACAGTCAGGCAGCGTGGTCACCATGAGAAAGTTTGAGAGTGTACAGAGACGGGAAACTAAAACAATATCAGGAGATAGAAATTTGTCATATCTTGAACCCCTTGTGCAACTAGAATTAATACCATCTCTTGCTCAGAGATACATAATCATTCCAGCTTTTACCAAATTGTGATTTAAATCAGTATGATTCTTGATTCTTACTCATTTTCTCTTTTTTTTTCCTTTTTTTTTTTTTGAAGGAGTGAGTAGCATCCATTTTACATAGATCGATTACTTGTTGATATAACTTAAAAGATGTAAAATTGTAATATGGATCCTATTCAAATGATTGGCAGAGAGCAATCACATGCCCAGTTTTTCATTTTGTCTAACGTGTCCAGCGGGCTTAAGTTTTTACTAATGATCAGTACTAATGACCAGTCCTAATGACTAATCAGGAATATCATTGCTCAAGTGTGTGACTTTGTTTATTCAGTTAGCTTGCTGTTAAATCTTCAAAAGCTTTTACAAGTCCACCATAGAGGATAGCCCATGACGTGTAGAATATGGATGATATTGATCTCCTCCCAATAGGTAGGAGTCCCTCCTTGTCAGTTTTTTTCCTCCGCCAAGGGAGGAGGTTATGTTTTTGTTTGTTTGTCCGTGTGCAAAATAACTCAAAAAGTTGCAAACGGATTTGGATGAAACTTGCAGGAAATGTTGAGAATGATGCAAAGAACAGATGATTAAATTTTGGCAGTAATTCGAAAACTTTCATGGATTTTATGAAGGTTTTTTGATATTTTGGCAGGTAGGGTCAATGAACTTGACCTTACCTTGGGAGTTCAAGCTACATATTTTGGAGGTTTTCATACGTGCACTAAAGTGCATGCTCCACTGCGAGGTGCGCCGCGCAGCTGAAGGTTGATGACGTGACAAAAGCCTTCGATATATGGGAATTTGGATGATTTTTTAGCAAGCAATACGTATGGGTGGAAATCACTGATCTCTGGAAGAACAGGATTATTGGTGGAAATTAGCTACTTGGCAGAGGTCGCCCTCAGAGTGCTTCTCTAGTCTTTTAATGTACTTGGTTCCACTCATTTTCTTTTCTTTATGTGACACCTAGATATTGAATCATTTCCTATTTGTGTGCCAGGCAGATCTTTTCACATCTTTCTCACATTGCTGTACTGCTAACCACTATTGAGATGTATAAGTTTTCAAAATTTGTCATTTATGTTTTATCAATCACTTACTGCAGGGCGACTGGCAAAATGAAACTTTTGTGGCACATTCTTGGGCTTATTTCCCAGTGTCTTGTTTCCTCAAATGCAGCTGAGCCTGTCTCAGAAATTTGTGGTAAGTATGTCTGACACAAAGCTACAGTCAACAGCAACCAATTTGTATTGCTCAGAATCCACGAGTGGTTCCCTATGAGGATGGTTTCACAATAAATCGTTTGGTGGTGTCCTCAAATTCTATGCATTATTTTTTCTATAAAGTTGCCTAAGAGAGTGGTTTGTGGGGTTTTTCACTTATCCCTCATTAAGCTTTAAAGACTGTATTTTGAATCGAAGTAAGGTTGGATTCTGTGTGGCTTTTAGATATTGTGATGTCTTTCTGTATAATAATTTCTTCTTCTTTGTCTTCTTCTTCTTATTATTCTTCTTGTTAATGGAAGTGCATACCTACGATGTACGGAGAGTGATAGAATCCAGGTGTTGTAAGGGCCTGAAAAGTCCTGTTTGTTTGTTTTTTGTTTTGTTTTTTTTTTTTTGGGGGGGGGGGTTGTCATTGAATATTGAAGTACACATATTATCATTTAGTCTTACAGTGTGGGCAATACATATTTTTTTCCTTTAAATTTTCTAGAGAAAATGACTCAGGCCCATGAGAGTCAGTGAAATTAACATAGAATGTATGTAAATAACGTTGGTAGATGGTGACAGACTTGAATCTTGCTCTTCAAACCCATCTAAGTTAATTCTTCCCCCCCCCCCCCAAAAAAAAAAAAAAAAAAATGCCAACAGTTTTCTAATACTGTGAAGATTCCATTATAACTTTTCCACGGCTACACATGAGTTCCCATCAAGATGACCCCCAATTGTCCCATCTTTTCCCGACACTAGGCCCTGACACCAGCCAAGACCTGGTCCAGAGGCTCCAGGCTGCCCAGTGGCTTGCCTCCGATTGGCTGCTAGATGAGCGGAGGCCGGACTGGGGATGGAATTTCGTGAGCACGGGGTCGGCCATCTTGTCTCTCCATCTGGCCAATGAGACGTGGAAGAACCACCCCCTCTCCCTGGAGGGTCAGCTGAGTATCAAGCAGCTGGAGATAGAGGTGCTGCGGGACATTTCTCACAGGTGAATCTTAATTGATACAAGTTCACCTTGATGTACATGTGGATTGAGTGAATGTAGCAATATTAGTATATTAATACATCAGTGAAAGTTGAGGAAAATTGGACAATCCGTTCAAAAGTTATGAATTTTGGATTTTTTTGTGGCACCATTGCTGGATGAGGAGACTACCACAGCTTATGATATTGCATGATTTGAACAATATAAGGAAAATTTAAAAAGAATTCCACAAATTATTTTCGAAAAAGTACACATTACCCAGTGGCGGATCTACGGGGGGGGGGGGGGGGGGGGGGGGGGGGGGGGGGGGGGGGGGGGGGGGGGGGGGGGGGTTAGGGGGTTTAAACCCCCCCCCCCCTTGGGCTGCCAAAAATAGATGAATAAACAAAGAAAATAAGATAAATATGTATATATATGAATAAAAGGGAAAGAATATAGCTACAAATGGCAGCTTTTGGACTGTAAAATGTCAAAATTTTGAAGCTCGCTCGCTTCGCTCGCTCGCATCCAGCAGTTGAGCCCGGTGCGCCTCCCCCTTAATTTCTAAAGCGAAAAACATAGCTACGACGGCAGTTGTTGGACTCTAGAATGTCAAAATTTTCAAGCTCGCTCGCATTGAATCGTTATGCCATTCTCCTAATGTTGCTGACAGTAATTGCCAGTAGTTGCGCCCGATGCCCCCACCCCTTAATTTCCAAAGCGAAAGATAAATATAGCTACAAACAGGAGTTTTTGGACTGTAACATGTCAAAATTTTCAAGCTCGCTCGCTTCGCTCGCTCGCATTGAATCATTATGCCACTCTCCTAACGTTACTGCCAGTAATTGCCAGCATTTGGGCCCGATGCGCCGCCCCATTAATTTCCAAAGTGAAAGATATACTGTAGCTACAAACCCCTTTTTGGGACTGTAGAATGTCAAAATTTTCAAGCTTGCTCGCTTCGCTCGCTCGCATTGAATCGTTATGCCATTCTCCTAATGTTGCTGCCAATAATTGCCATCAGTTGCGCCCGATGCGCTCCCATTTATTTCCAAAACGAAATATATAGCTACAAAACTCCAGTTTTGGAACTGCAGAATATCAAAAATTTCAAGCTCGCTCGCTTCGCTCGCTCGCATTTTATTGTTATGCCATTCACCTTATGTTGCTGACAGTATATAATTTGTCGATCGTTTCACACCGTCATTCCATGATCCATGTAAGGAAAACTTACAATGTTCCTCAATGACTGCGTTGTTGAATGTATCACATTCCGTAATGTATTGTAGTCCCATTATTGCTCACGCACACACGCACAAGCATACAGACCGTCAAAATTACTTTATGGTTCCCCCCATGTTTCGACCCACCGTACGCCACTTTACATATATATATATATATATATATATATATATATATATATATATATATATATATAATAGATGTGTGTGCGTGTGCGTGTGTGTGTGTGTGTATGTGTATATTGTGTAACATATGCATGGTCTAATCTTGAGCCTCCTCCAATGTTTGCCCCCCAATCCAAAACTGCTTCCGGCGCGCCTGTTTTAAACTGTTATTTGATCTTATTCTAATAAGACGTAATATCATGGACTGCTTTTTATGTTCTCCATTACGTTAGTAGATGCCAGGAAAACATCACTTACGGGTTCAAATAGCTTAAAAAAAAAAAAATCGGCGCGACGCCACGCGGCTCCACGCGGCTCACAGACATCGCCTTGTGCCTCAATGGACGATGCTCTGCATCGCCATTGGGGACATCACAAACCCAGGGACCGCGGAGCCAGGGTCGGCAAAAAAGAAAAAAAATAGAGCATGTAAGTATGCTTAAAATCGCAAGCTGGCAACTCTAAAAATGAAAAATCTCCCTACTGTGCGAGGGGGGATACCCCCCTCCCACACCCTCCCCCCCTCGCTCGCTTCGCTCGCTCGGGCTTGGTCGCTACGCTCCCTCGCAATACCCAGCTCAGCCCCTCAAACCCCCCCCCCCCCCCCCCCCCCCTTGGAAGAAAGCTAGATCCGCCCCTGTTACCTTGGCTTGTAATTGACTTATATTTCAACCCATTGAGACTAGTCCCAAGTATGCTCGGGCAGGTACGTGTCTATGATAAAATATATGTGTTATAGAAAAATCAGCCCGTCCTCAACAGGAAAGGGTAATGAAGACAATGATAAGTCTGTTTATATGCAAGAAAAGTGAAGTTCAAAAGTATGTTGAATTTTCTTTATATTGTTCTATGATGTGACATCACAAGCTATATCAGTTTTCTCATCCATAGATAGCAGCACTGAAACTTTCAAACTTCATGACTTTTGAACAGGTTGTCTGATATTCCTCAAACTGTCACTGTTAATGTGTTCTATTAATATTGCTGCATTCTCTCAATCCGCATTTATATTGAGGTGAACTTATTCTTTACTGTTTCCCCTTTGCTGAGAACATCTGAAACAAAAATGAAAACCTATGCTCTTCTCTTTTTTGTAGATTTCATGCAGTTACTCATGTTTAGTTTCTTATGTTAGATGAATATCGCATCATCAGTGTCATTCCCTTCATCAGATTGCTTCCAATTTTCACATATATGATTGTGGTATGATAACAAATTTATTGTCTATATTTGTGCAAATTGAATACTTCAGAAGCGAGAATAAAATAAAACAAACAAACTAAAATGCATGTAAGTTTGTGATGCACATTACAAAATATGATGTGGTTATGCTTTTTGTTATTCTGAGAAAGAAGCACTCATGCAGACATCTATACATTTATAATTCATATTCATTTTTCATTCATTTTGATATTTATATATTTGTTTATTTATTTCTTTCTTTATTTATTTATTTATTTATTTATTTATTTATTTATTTATTTATTTATTTATTTATGTGCATCTTCCCATGAAGATAAATGAGGCACGTGTGTGGTATTTGTTTGGGATATATATCCAGTGTTTGGATTCTTTACTGCAGGCAAGCCAGATTCATGATCTTCTGACTGTATTCTGTATGGAATTATTATTTTCTTTTATTGCAGGAGTTATCTATGTACAGTGCATTCTCGTTATAAGGAACACAGTTGTAACAAAATTCTATAACGAAATTCGGGTTACAATGAAGTAAAAATTCAGGCCACAACAATTATCCGCTCTGTGTATTTATATTTGTTTATTTGTTTGGTTATAACAAAAGTTTGATATACCGAAAGAAAACTGCAGTCCCAAGGACTTCTTTATAGCAGTCCACTGTATTGGTGGAATTTTTATACCCATGTGCTGTACCTGTTAATGCTGCTTTTTGATGATGTCAGTTATAACAAGATTTATAATGTGTTTTTCTTTTTTCTTCAGAAAACACCTGAGAGAGATGCCCCTGGGTCAGCTGGCATACTACGCCATGGCTCTACACGCCACCTGTCGCAATCCCTCAAACTTCCACGGCCACGGCCTTGTGCATCACATTCACCACCGTGTGGCTACTCTCCGGGCCAACGATACGCACAACTTCTTCCCGTACTCCCTTGCACTGCTGGCACTGTGCAGCTCTCCTGAGGGCGAGATCCCGACCAGTGCTCTACAGACCCTTAGAGAGGCTCAGAGGGAGAGTGGATGCTTCCCAATGGGAATCGGTAGGGTAGCCTAAGTTGAGATAAATTCATGAAATCTATCACATCGTGCAAATAACCCCCCCCCCCTAAAAAAAAGCAAACAAAAATAAAACAAAAGCAAAAACAAACATGAAGCCATTTTTCCAAATTTCTGCAACCGACAAACTTACACAGAAATGATAGCCAAATGTGTATGTGAATTGAGTGAATGCAGAAATTTCAATAGAATACATAAGTGATCATGAAGCTTGAGGAAAATCAGACTGTTCAAAAGTGATGAATTTGCATTAAAAGTTATGGTACTGACCTCCGTAGGGCTTTACAAAGAGTACTATATTCGCCATATAATTAGTGAGTCTAATATTTTGTGAATCGAGACCTCCCGACAATTTTGCTAGTGGTTAAATTTACAATAGTGGACTACTGTATTGAATGGAGAAATGTGTGCATGCACTTCACATTCATGTCAGAATCAGAGTTTATATTTTCATGTGATTTTAAATTTCCATGAGGTGCCAATTCCATTTTTTCCCCAAACTAGACGTCACATCCATGGCAGTAATGGCCATGTCCTGCATGCGGTCGCAGTTTAACAACGTTAAGCAGCTCAGCCTCTTGCGGCAGATGACGGAGAATGCGACAGAGTGCATACTGCAGCAGCAGAATTCAGACGGAGGGTTCGGCAGCGGGATTGGCACCAACATCATCAGTACTGCCCTTGCAGCTCAGGCAAGGCCACAAGAATGTGTTGTTGTTTTTTTTTTCTCTCTCTCTCTTTTATTCAATTCATCATCATCATTGTCATACAAGCTTGTATCTGTCATGCCATCCAATTCAATCATGTTCTAGTACAAAGTATACGTTCATTGATTCATATTATTACACAGTTTGAAAGAAGTACGAGTCATGAAGTGCAATACAAAATAATTGTACAGATAATTGTGCAGCAAGAAATCAATGCAAGCTTCTAGTGATAAATCAGGACGTGCAAAACTGCGAAAACCATTCTTATGAGAATGCATTACACTTGCAACATTTGCAAGGCATATTTCGTTCACTGCTTAAATAGAATGAGATATTTGTTACATGTACCTTACTCTTTCCAGTCATTCTTCCAGAAAATCCATTTAATTCATCTAATTGGAGAAAGAGAATCTGATAAATGTCATGTAGAATGTCACCATAGGTAATCAAAAATCCTCTCTCAGGCATGAAAGCTATGTGTATGTTGGAATATTCAACTTTAACCCGTTCACGACGGTTTGATTTTGCTACAACATGCATTTTCCATGGACTCTTGCGCGAGTATACTCGGGACTTGTCCTCAATGGGTTAATATAGGGTTTATTACTGGACAGTGCATCATGTATGGTAGTCCATCAATGTAATTGAGCCTACTGTGGCGACAGCTTTGGCATGCAGAGTTAAAGGCATGTATAATTCATCTTGCCCACCCATGTGCCCAAAATTCCTCAAGTGAAGATTTCCAGTTTTACAGTATTTTGCTCTAATCTTAAGAATGAATGTTTACCATACTGCTCAGGCCCTAATTGCCAGTGGAACGTCGCCAGCAAGATGGCTCTGTAACAGCACCATCACTCTCATCCTGGATGCTCAGCAGGAGGATGGTGACTTCGGCAGCCAAGGTGGCACCATCCAGATCCTCCCGTTGCTTAGCAACCGTCACCATGGCAGCCTGACAGAGATTGACCAGGAGTGCCCCAGCCATGGTTAGTGTGGCTTGCAGATTTTAGATATTGTATAAAAGGTCCAGAATCAAAAAAAAAAAAAAAAAAGAATTAAAGAACGCATGAACAATGCAGTGTGAATTTCATAATAATGATGTGATTCACCATAAGTCGCCAAAACCCATCCTTATATAAGATGATCCCTACATTTGTTATTTTACAGTGTCAGTTGTACACCAACTTGTATTATACTGAGAATGTGGCTACATTTTTCTCTAGAGTAGCATGCCATATATCAAACATTAACCCGTTGAGGACTAGTCCCGAGTATACTCAGGCATGTGTGTATGGGAAATGCGTGTTGTGGCGAAATCAGTCCGTCCTCAACGGGTTAAGCATGTTACTAACCTACATTCTCATTATGTCACAGCACCAGAACAGACAAATCCTTTTTTTTTTATCCTTCTTTCTTTGTATAGCATGTTATTATTACAGATCTACTCGTGACTGTGACTTCATAAATCAATATTGAATTGATATTGAAGCATTTTTGCAACTCATTCCACTCTCGTATGATAAGACACAACCAAATTGACAGGGAATGGAGAAGCTTTGATTGATGGACAGCATTCAACATACATGATGTAATTTTGGGTTGATTCCAAGATTCCTTTGATGCTGGAAAGATTTCACAATGGCTTTCAAAAAAGTTTAGCACAAGATCAGAGACTTGAGAGATTCCTGTTATATGCCTGATCTGGATTTTGAATACATGCAGTCTGCTACATCATAATCTTTGAACTACACCCTGTATGTCAAACTGTTTAAGTAGTCTTCAACAATTTGATTGCACTTGTTCTCTTTGCCAAATTCAGACTCCCTTGAGGTGATCCCTTTTATCAGCCGTCATGACGAGACCATCTCCGTGAATCTCCAGATCCACCGGGTCGACGGCAACGTCACCCTGACGGATGACCCTCTGGTTGTCACGGCAATCCCGGGAGAGAATTTGTTCCGCGTCATGGAACGTGCAAGGCAGATCAACGATTTGCAGTGAGTTGCTTGAGTGCGGTTTCCTCATTGTATACTGTATACGCCAAATATTTCACAATGTTTTTATTTTCGCAAATGTGCGAGTCAGATGCTGCCTGCAAATTTAAAGACACACAAAAATATTGACTCTGATCCTGATATGAATGTGACGTGCACATTTACATTTCTCTGTTCGGTACTCCATGATAACGAATTTAACTACTCACAAAATCATGGGACTTCAGGGGAAGTCCCAATTCATGAAAATTTAGACTCGTTAAATACATGGCATATACAGTATCTTGTTTGATAGTGAAAGTAAAAACACAAAGATTGTATTCAACAAAAAATATGCTATCCTCATTTAATTTCATGAGACAGTCTTGATGAGTTTGTCAGTGGAATATCTTTCCATTTTGAGGTGAAATAAGCAAAGTCTATTAACAGAGTTGTCAATTCTGAGGAGTGCCTAAGATAAGATTCCTTAAATTAGGTGAACGAGACATTAAATCAAGAAAATCATATAAAAGAAGGTGTCAAAGCAGAGGGATATGTCTGTTAAAACAGATTTTTAATGTGATTTATTAAAAGATATTCGCGCCGCTGAGAAATTGCGAGTTATAACTGACCGATTAGCTGCACCTATATTCGCTCCAGAACAGCCGTCTTTTTCGAGCCCTAAAGTATGACGTCATGAAATTAACAAAACCCTTTACGAGTGCAGTGGGACATTGAGGCCGCCATTCATAAAGCACATATTTCTTGGTGAGCGGATGCAATATCTGGCCTGTCTTTAGTCGCATCTGCTTTCTCGGCTGAAACATTAAAACATCTAATTTTTACCTTATATTGTACGGAAAGACTTTGAGTTTGACATCGAGAGTGAATTGAGTGATGAGAGTGACAATGACACTGATAGTGACAGTGGCAAAGTCAGTGGTAGAAGAAATCCGGTGGTAGAAGAAGCGAGGGAGAGAGGACAGATATGGAAGGCCGCTGCGGACACAACTCGTTTGTGGCATACATGGAAACGGGCATACGTATGCAACTGCCTCTCCATACTTATGCCTCAAATGAACTATGTCCGCAACGGCCCTCCATAGACGGAGCCCACTGTGTGGATGGAGTGCGCACATTTCGTGCCATCATAATTTTGGTCACCAACATTTCGCTGTCAGATCAGGTTCAGGTGGTTTAAAAAGGGTCTCAAAACACCATCTCTCCGTCGTTCTGAAGACGTTTTTACCTTTAATATGAAAGTTGATTATTCATATTTCTAGAGACTTAGGCTTTCCAGAAATGTATAAATCACCTTGTTTATGAATATCGTCCTTTTTTTCTCGTTCACCATACTTTAAGAGTTAACACATTTCATTTCAAAGACCCAATTGCTGACAACCGGAACCACCTCAGCAGTATTTAATCATAGTCATGATGACCGCATGAGTGCGTGCATGTCATTTTTGTTTCATAACAAAGGAAAATGTTAAGTACATTAAAAGATTCATTGTGGAGACAAGCAGTCAAAGACATGGCATTGCAGGAAATAATATAATGCCTTCCCCTTGCTCTGCATCTACATTAGGTCAGTCTACAAGAATGGCATGTATATGCTACAAGCTTATCAGATTGTGAAGACAACTCTTCTAGGAAAAGAGTTTATTGTTTCTATTGATTCATTTGATACAGTGACAGATTTGTGTACAAAATGCATTGCATCACGCTCAATTATTTTTCTTGGCATGTATGGACAAAGCAAATTTAATTTCTAACATGAAACCTCCTTTTTCTTTACATTTACAGGTTTGAGTCAAGGATGACCCAGTTTGGCAACCATATCTTCACCATCAACAATGTTGAGAATGACAACACTCGTGGATTCTACTGGTTTATCTATGAGGTTCTTGAGAATGGAGACCTTGAAGCAGCACAAACAGGTAATAGTCTGTGAATTTAACCTGTTGAGGACGGGCTGATTTTGCTACAGCAAGCATTTCCCTCAGACCCTTGGCCGAGTTTACTCGGTACTTGTCGTCAACGGGTTAAGGCTTGTTCTTGTTTTACTGCCTGTCCAATGTTTTGTTATCTCACCTGAACCAAAGGCTCAAATGAGCTATTGCAGTCATTCATCATCTGTTGTCCGTTGTGCGTAAATGTTTTTACCTCTTTTCAACTTCTTTTTGAAAACTTGTATGACTGATTTTCACAAAATTGGCAGGTAGCATCCAATGCTGTAAGTACAGTGTATGTACGTAAATGCAGTTTCAAATTTCTGCATTCTTCTAATGATAATTTACTCCATTTTTTTTTTTTTTTTTGGTCTCTTTTAACTGATGTTATTTATTTATCATTTTTGTAGAAGAGATACAAGTAGTCCCCTACAAAAATCTAGAATTCGAAATACTGAAGTCCATCAGTGCATTTGAGAATACTGCATACAGCTGTATTATGCCATTTATGACAATGTTTCAGTTTGGTAGATGAGAATGTGCAAATGCTGAAAGATGCCTTTTTGCCATAACTTTCAATGTTATTTTGTTTCATATTTTGCACTGACAGTAGAAATGAAGCAAATGTGTGAAAATGAAAAAAAAAGAAGAAATGATTTAGAATTTGAATGATATGATAACTTTGAGCAATTTCTCTTTGATTGCAACGATGAATGGGTATTAGATATACTAAAATCATCTCGCTAAGTTATATAGTTTGCTTAAACGCCTTTTCTGTCTTGTTATTTAATTGCTCTTTGTAAGTCTGTCACTTTAAAACGTTTTTCAATCCTTTATTGTTTCATTCTGCAGGTACGGATGGAATTTACCCAGACCACAACGCAGTGTATCGATGGGTGTATCGTAAATATGTGTCCCATTAATCACAGATAATTACAACTTGCCACCACCATTCAGATGACCTGACTACAGTGCACTCCCGTTATAACGAAATGCTCGGGACCGGCAGTTTTCTTTCGTTATAACGAAATTTCGTTATAACCGAACAAATACAATATACATGTATAACGAAAACAAGGAAACCACGTACGTATATCATATTCTGTTTGCTGAATACTCATCATACACTCGAAAGCTATGTGAAATATGATGGGATAACTGTATTACAATAATAAACGCAAGTGCCCCTCAGAAACTGTGCGTGACACAAGGAGCAAACACACACAGTGATGTGAAGCGTTCACCAATGCAGAGACGCTATAAATGCTTGTTTCGCTCCGTATTTTCGAAAGCAATTCGCATTTCGTTATAACGGAGCACATTTCTTTTGTTTTTCTTTGTCTGTGGCGCTCGGAAAAGACTTCGTTATAACGGAAATTTCGCTATAACCGTGTTCGTTATAAGCGAATTTTGTACCATAGACTTTAATGGTGATAATTTTGGGACCAGAAGATTTACTTCGTTATAACGAAATTTCGTTATAACCGTGTTCGTTGTAACGGGAGTGCACTGTATCTATATAACCTGCTTGCCAGCTCTACTATGCACCCCCAATGACTGTGGACTACCAGACCCATGAATGGCAATAATCTTGAGTGTAACTGAATGTCATGAAGATAAGCAGCCATGCGCAAAGTCAGATCAGTTGAGACAGTATTTAGAGGTCAGTACCTTATGAAAACTGTCCTATTTTCCACCGTAAGATTTTCAAAGAAACAATATTATTTCAAATCAGTTGAAGTGAAGGACATGTCATAGAATGCATTTTACATAATTTATTGGATGTTATGCTGTAGAATATGTGTACTTCCTAAGTACATAATGATTTTATTCATTTCATTCCTTTAGAACAAAACTAATTCTGTATGTACAAAAGGTACTGCTAGATTCTTGTTGAATTTGCAGTGCAGTGGTGGTTAGTCTGAAATTGAGTTCACGCATGAGACTCCCAACAACAACAAAATATTGCATTATGTATGCATAGGTTTACAAGACTACAATATAGTTTACGTAATATATATAACTTTACCTCAATATTAGAAAATATTTTATTGATTATTACATCAGAAATATCAAACATTAAAGTATACATTAAAGCTAAAAAGATGAATATTTGCATTACACTGCAGCCCAAATTCTATCATCATTGGAAATTGTCCAGCAACAAACTTGGACATGGTATTATAATCAAATAAATATCACAATAGCTCCATACCTACATATTGTGCTTGTGTACTAATTATCTGACAATACTAATTTCATCTTGTACTAAAATGAAATACCTCTTTCAAGATGTCAGTTGGAGTTATGCCAGGTTTGATGGAATATCCAAGTTGTATAAGAGAAATATTTTATTTAGTTCAGCTTAATTGAATCCTAAACACGGCATAGGTAGATTTTTTTTTTTCAATTTTTGTTGCTTTGTCGTACGTCATGCTGCAAGTAATTTCACATGCTCTAAGATAGTATTATACTAAATTTGTTAGAAGTCAAAAAGTCGTACAACATGATTTTAAAACTGCTTATAATCTTCTTTTTTTTTCAGATGGCAGGCAAATATTTCTGTAATTATTTTCAACCAATGATTAGTATAGCAACTCAAAAATTGATATCAAAAGTGTCATAATTTCAAGATTGTGATGCAGCTGGTATGATTTCATGTGAAGGAAATGATGTATGTTTTCATTTTAAAGAGGAGAAATTTGGAAAAGATATTTGCACAAACCAATAGGAAATTTGTGAGGTGATGATTGATATGCTTATATAATTGTGATCAAAATTGCTACTATTAAGGAAGATATGTAAATACTCCCATCATTTACTCTATGATCACCTTACATGTAATAAAACACAGTTCTTTCCATCAGCCCTAATTATTTCTATCACAGTCGGCTTTGATTTTGAGAGGAGATCCTCTTTAAATTCTCCATGATGTTCTCAGAGCTTTTCTAGCCCAAAACAAGCAGTTCTAGCCCAAAACAAGCCCAATCAGCCTTTTTTTTTTTCTCCTCTGTGCTGTGCTCTCATTTTCATACAGGGTCTCACAGCACTATCCCAATGTGTAATGTGAGTTTATAGTCAAGTAACGGTCAGTAGTAGGATAGATATTATGACATATGATACAGGTATGGAACATAATGTTATATTTGCCCAAAGAGAGAACAAATTTGGTTCGCTCTTCCTCTGGAACATTTAATTTTAATAGAAAACGGTAAACAGAGTGTAATATTATATTGATGATATTTTTTTAGAGCAATTAATGAATTATGTGTTTGTGTTGTATGTTGTTCTCAAATCCAGACAAGTGAGAATTTGCTACTGTCAATAAGTATAAATACTTTCAAGTCTAATATTTTTTCATCTTTAGAAGGCCATAAAATGACAGAAGACCACTAAAACACCTTCATACTGTATAAGCTGTTTTTTTCACATGTGTATACTTTTCACGAATTTTCTCCATATCACTGAATTTACCAACTCACAAAAATGTTTCCAACTGTCAGGCATTAGTGCCCTTTTGATAGCCTCTATTTCAAAATCTTGAGAAACAAAACCTCGCAAAAATATCTGTGGCCTCTTCATTTGTGAAAATATCTGTTCATGGAAATAATAGCTTGTACAGTAGTTGGAAAGAATTACATTGTATTGTATTTTGAAAGAGGATTTATTTTCGTAGTGCTCTGACTACCAGTGTCATAATCAAGACTATTGCAGCTTCTTACTTTTGTTGTCCTTGTTATAGAGAATAATGTACTCACAGGGTTTCAAATGCTATTTTGGGGAGATTGAAAGTCCTTATTGAAGGGGAAGTCTACCCTGAAAAACAAATTTTTTGTGAATCAAACTAAAAAAAAAAAATGAGAGGAACAAGATAGTGAAAATTTGACCAAATTCTGATAAAAGATAAGAAAGTTATTATTTTGGAACATGTGACGAATCAAACAGAAATTAACAACTCCATAATGTGAGCATGTGAGTTCACCTTCCAATTACCCTATTCATAAAATTATTTTCTCTGTTTTCATTGATGATGGAATATTTTTTCCATGCATAGGCTGTAAAGCAGAATATTTACAATGATTGTATCAAAGGTCCTTGTATGACTGGAAATTTACTTCATGAGAAAATGAAAATTGCTATTGTTTACAGTACAGAGCAAATAAGGTGTAAGATCACATGTGACATTAATACAAAACTGCCAATTTGGATTTGATTGATCTAAACTTTAAAAATAGTTTTGATCAGAATTTGCTCAACTATGACTGTCCTGTTTGTGTTAGCATCTATTCACATATAGTAATTCTAAAGTCCTTCTCCTTTGAATAATTTCCTCAACAGGATTTTTAAGTCTTCAGATACCTTTTGGAGAACATTGATTTGGTATGTCTACCTCCTCCCACCCCCCCCCCCCAAGACATTTGTGTTGTGCTCTATTGAGCATTTTTCATGTACACTCTCAAATTACAGGGTACAAGTGCTTTCTTGTGCACAGGCAAGGCACCAAATGAGAAAATCTGTGAATTGATTTTCTTGCATGAGCACTGAGAATTACGTAGATGTAGAGGGAACACAGGAAAACAAAAACAAAAACAAAACATTTCAGGCAAACTGAAAATGTAAAGGTGCCTACTCTGTTCATCATATGACAATTTTTTTAATGGTTTTTATTTTTAAAAAAATACATTAACACCCATGAACTTCCTTTCAAGAAAAAATAAAGTCAACATGTGTTTGTGATACAACAGATTCCTTTGACTGTTTCCACTTTAATTGGGCATTCACAAGTAAAAGACAGTATTACATGTACATTTTTGTTTTTTAACACTACACACACAAAGTCACTCAAAGGGTAACCTCAAACTGGTGCTCTCAATCCACAATGTACAACTCTTTGTAACTTTCTTTGTACAATTGTTCTTCTTACAGTGATTTTATAGTTAATGTAAGCATTTATGTATATGTATAAGTAAAGAATTAATCCTACATTGCTTGAATATGCTATTTTGTCTGATATTCTTGTTCTTTATCATTACTTGCCTTGATAATCATTTTGTATCTGTATGAGAAAAGAATGAAAACTGAATTGCTTGAATGTGCCATTTTGTCTGAAATTTTTGTTCTGTATCATCACTTACCCTGACAATTATCTTTTATGCAGAGAAATCATTTGCATCAATTTAGTCATATATTGTGAATTATTAATTAGATCATTATAATCGTGTGACAGATGGAATGTGTTGTGTGAATTGGATGGTCATATAGTGCAAACAATTCCAGATTGTTATACTTGCCAGGAATGTTAAAAATGAATTTTTAATCATGCAATAAATATGATATATAAAATGACTGAAAACAATGTTAAAAATGTTAAACAATATTCAATTATTTGGCGTTGTTAATGTGTCAGTGCGAGCTGAGAGATGTGAGTGTGAGGTGGCAAAGTCCAGAATTCTGTATCAGTTATGTGCATTTGAAGAGTTTGATTGCAGAAGGGGTCAAGTGCCATTTTGAAACATTTTAAAGTAAATGTATCATCAGATAGAGCGAAACACATCTTCCCAGTGATACCTCGTTTGTTACACAACAAGGAATATTCTTGAAGTATATGATTAAAATCATCCAATTTTCCTTTTATTTTCTCTATTGTTTTGAGGGTTTTTTTTAGCAGCTTCAATCGCTAATATCTCAAATTAAAACAAATGGAGTTAACTCATTTTGCAATCAACATTCCATTTGCTCCTAAGATTCGTCCATGGTTGACAACCAGAATTTCTCATGGATTGAAACAATTTTTCCCTAAATCAAGGGAGCAGAAATACATGAAATGAGGTTGAACCTGTGTCTAGAAAAATCAACACAACTCAAATTTCAAAGCAAGCCACGTGTACTTCTTTTACAGATTCAGCCTTCATTTATGAGGGAAAACAGAAATGCCTTGTACAGCTTTATTATCTTTAATTTCTGGGTTTGTTTATTTGTTCCTTTGTTTTTGATGAACGTCAAGCAAACCTCTTGCTTTTACATGTTCAAGCTGTACCTGGTACCTACTGATCTTATTTCATATACAGGAGAAAAATGAATCATTTACAGGTTCAGGCTCTCTATAGAAAACAACAACAAACATATCTATGCCATCAGATCATATTATTTGAATCTCACAAGTTGTAAGTCCTCGCAAATCATATATCTTATTTCATTTTTATTATTCTTTTTTATCTTGGGTATTGCGATCCACCTTGACCACACTATAACAGAGACAGAAAGAAAGAAACTTGCCACAAGTCTGAAAGTTTCTATCATACAGGTGTATTTATTACTCTCAGTTGACTCGTGCATGGTGTTTTAACGTGAACAGTGAATTCGACATGGGAAATGAAACAGTTCAAAAAGTGGGAATTTTAATTTCATCAATTATTGACAAGAGTTTTATTCTATCTGCCAGATGTTCCATGACAGTTACATTAAATTTGTCAGTCCCCAACTTTTTTTTTTAATTCCTGTACATTGCGAATAAATTCTGTCTTTATCTCGCGTTTTCTGTCTACTTTTTTTTGTTTGTTTCTGTAGCATTATCTGTAATCATTATAATTCGATCTATTTGGAAAAAACTAATATGAGTGCATTCATCCTGAACAAGAAGGGACTGCTGGTTTGTGAAGAATCTTTCAAGAATGAGAGACATTAATGAGAAACATTGACAACTGTATAGTATTTATTTATTTTATTTTTTTCCGTTGTATTGTGGCGATTCTGGGATTCGACGGACAAGCGCCATCTACCGCTGTCCTTTATGCAGTGCTTATTCAACGTGCGCTCTGTAAAGCACATACACATGGTACACACAATCGTGTACGTTTGTACGCATGCATGAACAGTGAGCAGTGCATGAACCGTACCGTGCCATTCAATTATGACGCAACACATGCAGACACACACTGAGCGAATGACGAAATAAGCGAAGGTTTCCTCGAGCCTAGGGATTTGCAACAAAAAACTTGGTGTTCTCTTTCTACCTTTCCTTTTCTCACATTACAATGCCTAGAGGAGGAAGAAGCCGAGGACGGTCATTCTCTCCAGTGAGGTAAGATGTCGTCTCCAGGAATTTTCTCCAGTTTCTCTACAGAGATTAATGAGACGTCTTCCCCGATCCTCCTCACTTTCGAGATGATTCGGCGAGCTTACTGAGGCCGAGCAGGCTAGCAGCAGACGGGCAGTCTACCGGGGAACTTACGTGTTGTCAGCCCCTCTATTGCAGCACTGTGCGCTGTTCGGCCGGGTCGGATTGTTAGAGTCATGGGAAAAATACGGATGAAATATACAAACTTCCACAAAATTATTTCTTTGATAACGTGCAATGTATCACAAGTTGCTCCCAAGTTGGAAGTTTTGACAAAGTACTTCAGAGTGGCTGATGAATTCATTTCATTTCTAGACGGTTGATCACAGTGCCAGTGGCTAGTTGTTTTCGTCAATCTGTAAATAAATTGTATTATAATGTAAATAGCACCAGTCTGCAAGAATCTTCAGTCTATTGAAGGAGGCAGACCTAATCAGAAGAAGAAGAAGAATTCATTCACAAAAAAGAGAAAAATAAATGGGGAGACTAAAATTTTACGTTTTGAAAACTATTGACTAAGTAAACGTGCCGTTATTATTCATCTAACGTTAGATCTGATCAGTAACACTAATTAGCAGTTTGGATATTTTCATGAATATCTCATGTAGACTCTAGAAACTAACGTTAGAGATACTTTTATTCAAAATACAGGGACAAGACCTACTCCACAACATATAATTTTCCCTCGGCAAATGCTCAGCAGGTGCTCATTCTCTCATTTGAATGTGTGAAGAGATGTCTTAGTTTAACACAGCTTGGACTGGTGGAGCAGCAGGCTACTTGAATTGTATCCCACAGATGGATTTTGTGTGGGAAAATGTCCTTAAATTGTAATTGTAGATATCTGTGTTTGTGATGAGGAATTTTATGTGGGTACGTGCCTTGGATTATTAAGGGTTGTGCGTCTGTTAATAAAGGGAACAGGTTTGATACATTTTTTTTTTTTTTGACGTTGTTTCATTCCCTCAGCTTAAATTTACGTTTAGGAGGTTCAGATCTTGATGAACAAATTGTAGGAGTGGATATTTTCATGCGAGTAATTCTCATGCTCGGCTGGTAAGATGAGTTTCTAGTGTTCTTAATTCCATAGAAACAACTGCAATATAGCAAGCAAAAATATTTGCAAGCTCGTATTTTTGCGCCAGTTTCTGATTATGCGAAATGTGCAAAAATTTTCACTTTTACAGTAAATCCCTTCTGTGTATGAAACTTCCTGTAAGTGTAGTCCTTACACTACAGCATAGGCTAGGTCTTTTTTTAATGCAATGTCCAGTTTTAGTGTACTGGTCAAGAGACAGAATGACCGATGAAATGGATCTCTCTCTCTCTCTCATTCTCTACATACACAAGGTCCGCTCCTCCCAGGACAGTAGCACAGCCAGCTCCTGTGCCCCAGAGAGCTCCTGTACGAGCCCAGCAGCCAGCCATGGGTGTGGGTCAGCCAAGGCAGCCAGGGCTACTGGGCCAGATGGCAGCCACAGCTGGAGGTGTAGCAATTGGGTCAGCTGTGGTAAGAGCTTTACAACCTCCTCCTCCTCCTCATCCTCCTCCTCCTCCTCCTCCTCCTCCTCCTCCTCCTCCTTCTCCTCATCCTCCTCCTCCTCTTCATCCTCATCATCATCCTCCTCCTCCTCCTCCTCCTCCTTGTCCTCCTCCTCCTCTTCTTCTTCCTTCTCCTACTGTGCAGAAACATCGTAGGAGAGCCCTGACACGTAATTAACCCCCTCAGTACTGCTACTACAAAATATGATTGACATTGTGTCCAGTATGACTGTCAATGGCACTGGCAGTGTTTACTTTTCATATGCCACATTTGCACGTACGACTCAGTTGACAGCATGCCAAATTAGCAGTTTGCTCAAACAGACTCAAGCCTGTCCAAGCTGTTAGATAATTAGGCAAATGCCACAGTGCGATAAATACGATAAAGCCAAAGGTGTCACTTGCAATTCCATTCCTTTCACTTGTAGCATTATGTGGTGATTTGATATCAAGCAATGTTAACTCTTAGATCTACAAGTAAATTTTGTGTTTCTGTCTCTGTTTTGTGTGCAATTTTTGTGCCTGGACAATAACATACATGATAGCTACTGGTCAATGGAAAGAAAAATTATCATAACTTTGTCATAAAATTTACATCAAAGCAAGCTTGGCATTTTCTCTACAACTTTGCTCATTACATGTCTAGCGTAACAAAAATCTATACAAAAGTTACATAGATTTGAAAAACAAAATGTTTTCCCAAGCTTGCCAAAGTTGCCTTCTCAGAGTAATTTGACACACCTGTCAGGGGGTTTATGTCGTGGTGCATTAAGAGTTAAAGGGATCGTATAGTTTTGGTTGAGACCTAATTTCAGGTTTCTAACATATTTTGGTGAGAAAATGAGAAACCTCTTCTGAAATATGAAAGAGCATGTAATTCCATGAGGAATTCAAGGTTTGTTTGATGAAAATTGGTTTTGAAATGGCTGAGATATACTTCCAAAACAGAGCAATTCCGATAAAGTGTAGGACCCACCTTTTATTGTGATCACTTTGTTGTTGTTTTTTGTTTTGTTTTTGGATGTTTCAGTCATTCCAACCGGATTTTCATCTAATAAACTTTGAATTCCTCATAAAATGGTAGGTATGCTCTGTTCTATTTCATAAGTGTTTTCTTGGTACATGTATCTCGCAAAAAGTTAAAAGCCCAATTCTCATCTCCACCAATACTGTACTATCCCTTTAAATATGCTATGGCAGTTATATTACTGGTGGGACTCTTGACTTCTCAATCCATGATCCACTGATCTCATCATTTTTTTCCATACAATTGCAGGGATAATCTTGAAAAAAACACATACAGCTTGTTACATGAAGAAATGAAGCATGTTCATTACAAAAGCCATTCCACCGAAGGACAATTATACGAAATTTGAACCTACAATTGTAGTTTCACTAATTATGTATACCTATTCAGAAAACTTGGCATTGTCAAATTGTATGCTTCATGTTGACCTGTCTTTTGTACTCTTTCATAGTACACTGTATATGTGTGCACATTATACATTATATATGATGTACATGTATGTAATGTGGTCCTGGTAGTGGAAGGTGTTGTATATTTCATGTTTGTTAGTTTGTTTTTAATTTTTCACTGTGTAAGCATGTTGCATCTTGTTTTTTTCTAGGGTCATGCAGTTGGCCATGCCATGACCGGAGGTGGAGGTCACCAACCGGACGTCACGTATCAGGAGCAGCCCCAGCAGCAGCAGCAACAGCAAAATCCTTGCCAGTATGAGCTGGAGCGGTTCATGCAGTGTGCAGACACCCAGAGCGACCTCGGTTTATGTGACGCCTTCAACATGGTCCTCAAGGACTGTAAGAGGGCAAATGGTAAGGACGCATGGACCAGTGGCAAACAGTAGACACATGCACACTGTGTAGTCCCTACAGTGGACTCCCATTATAACAAAGTCCTCGGGACTGGCAATTTTCTTTCGTTTTATTGAAAATTTTTCATAACCGAACAAATAAACGATGAAAATATACATAGAGTGGGTAATGTTGCGGCCTGAATTTTTACTTCATTGTAACCAGAATTTCGTTATGACCGTGTTCGTTATAATGGGAGTGCACTGTATACTGTGGGTTTGTTTGTAACCATGGCAAACTTCATCCGCGACTTGTAGTGAGAGAGCTCGCGCACTTGTAGCAAGAGTTCACACACTTAGCAAGTGTTCTCTTCTCAGCAAGGTTCGCCTAACAGATGAGACAAAACTTGGTGTATCATTGCACGGTCATGCAGTAGCCTGTGGGAAATTAATACACTATCCTATGTGTGTTGAATATTGAATGTGCTCTGATTTACCTTTTTCTCATGAATACTTATGTTCCTCGTGATTTGAAATAAAGTCATCATGCTCCCAAGATCATGGCAAATTTTCAAATTCAAAAAGTATTGTGTCCTCTCATTACATACAAGACAGTCCCAGGCACTCGTATCAAGGTTGGAAATTCATCGCATACATTGTCCCACAAGTTTTAAAATCAGTAATGATTTCGCCAATTCTAAGAATGAACAGGCTATATTGTTTCCCCTTCTGATACGTTTACTCTGCTTCAGTTTCAATCATAGACGTTCTTTGTAATACATCGTTATGTTTATCAAACATATCTTCCTATTTTTTATGTTCTTCCGTTTTTATAGGTCTGGCGTAGCACTCATGTGAAGAGGTTCCGCCCTTTCACTGAAGAATCAACCTGCTTCTCATCAGGAGCCTTGCCCACCATTTTGTCCGATGCCTCCGCATCAAAACTGAAACCACGAAACAAGAACTACGAAACCTATTATGGATTGTTATTGTTTTGTCGAATACATGTATGCATAGGTATTCATGTGACAATCATCTGTCACCACAAGGTCTTGATGACCTATTCTTTCATATTCACTATAAGGCAGCCAACCTGACTACAGATTAAAATTGGAAGAAGAAGAAGGGAAAAACACACACTCAGGCACAGACAAATTAGGATAATTGCCTTACGAAAGGCTTTCAAGTTTTCTGATCACTTTTGAAACCAATTTTTAATGTTTACATAGTTTTAGCAGAAGCAATTGGACATTCTTCACCATGCCATCCCTTCGTGTGGTTTGTTTTGCAAGTATTATGAAATGCTGATTGTGTTTTAATCTATGTCAGAACAGAGAACTGTTCTATCATAGACATGTATGTCATATATGAATATGAAGTGTATGTTTGAAATTACATATATTAAATTATGCATATGAAAGTATTTTGGTGAACCCGTTCTGTGGAAGCGCTGTTCATTTTCGCTTGTATGATACTGCAGATGTATGCGAGATAGTGACTCAGTGGAAACATCATAAAATGCCATTTAGAGACGAGAAAGAAAAAGAGAGGAAAGAGAGAGAGAAAGAAGAAAGGAAGGATGGTTGTGAGTTAACTTTGTGGACTCGGATGATATTTAAACCGTCTACGGACACAAGCAGCGAACCCTTTATCCATCAGACTGGAGACCCTGGGAGTATTTTGCCACAGAAGATCTTTACATCATTACTGGCACCTCTTAAACAATTCTCTGCATACAAGTATGCTATCTCGGAACAACCTCGAACAACTGTTTAAATTCATAAAATTCGCTAAAAACCCGAGAGAAGTTTTGAGGGATATAGAACTTCAAAGTTCTGAAAAACCATACAGTATTATATGTTCTCAAGTAGCCACTGTATTATGCAGGAAGTTTGACCCATACATTCACAGCTTTCATGATCACTACATACCCAATGGAAATCTTTTTAAAATCACTAGTGACATGTGAGAAACGCAAAATACAGTGTATGGGACCAAGAGCACTCCTAGTAGAAAGTCATGTTTGCTTGAAGCAGAACCCTATCATGATGCAGCAGTGTAGTGTCAATGGAAACAGAAAACGGGCGGATCTAAAAATTCTGTAGGGAGGGGGGGGGGGTTTAAAAAAAATTCTGGTGCCATTTCTGGGTTACATCAGCTGCCGAGCAAAACAAAAAAAGGCTCCTGTGCAATTTTTTTTTTTTTGGTTTCTTCTCTCTACTTCCAGGTTTCATCGCCTGACAAGCAACAAAGAAAAATTCTGGTGCCACTACAATAGAAAACTAGAAATATCACTTAAGGTGATTAATACCCCCGCCCCGTGACGACAGTCTTACCCAAGGAATGATCTTTCCTTGATCTTCTGCCATTTAAATGCCGTTACCATGGCAACGCAGCTTCCGACACGTCCGAAAAATATGTCTTGCACATCTTCCCACCAAGACTATTGTGTGTGCCACATTTCATAAGCTTTTGTCAAAAACTGAGGAAGTAGTTCAATCCACAAGATCTTTCCTTGATCTTCCACCATTAATATGCCGTTACCATGGCAACGCAGCTTCCGACACGTCCAAAAAATATGTCTTGCACATCTTCCCACCAAGACCAATGTGTGTGCCACATTTCATGAGCTTCAGTCGAATACAGAGGAAGTAGTTCAATCCGCAAGATCTTTCCTTGATCTTCTGCCATTTATATGCCATTACCATGGCAACGCAGCTTCCGACACGTCCGAAAAATATGTCTTCCACATCTTCCCACCAAGATCAAGGTGTGTGCCACATTTCATACGCTTTGGTCAAAAAACTGAGGAAGTAGTTAAATCCGCGAGATCTTTCCTTGATCTTCTGCCATTAATATGCCGTTACCATGGCAACGTACTTTCGGGTACTGTCAAAAAATGCGTCTTGCACATCTACAACCAAAGGCACACATCTGTACCAAGTTTCATGGAAATTGGGCAAAAACTGAGGAAGTAGTTTGCAACACAAAATTTTCCATCATTTTGGCTCATAATATGTGAGCTGTTACCATGGCAACATACTTTTTGTCACTGTCAAGAAATGTGTCATGCTGACCTATATCCTAAGACAAACATTCAATATGAATTCCATGAGAATTGGAAGAACACTGATGAAGCAGTTTTGCCATGAAGCATTTTGCCCTCTATTTTACCAATAACATGCCGTTACCATGGCAACGCACTTTTTGCCACTGCGGAAATATGTGTCTTGCACAGATTTGCAGACGGACCGACCGCCCGACCGACCGCCCGACCGTCCGCTGATTCCTATATACCCCCTTCAAACTTCGTTTGGCGGGGGTATAATTAAAGGGGGACGCATGCATCCCCTGTTCATTTTTTTTCTTTTTACAGTTCATGTATTTCTATTTTTTTGATGAATATGAAATGGGGGCATACACCCTTTGGATCTGCCAATGGAAAAATAATCATTTATTCCACCAGTGTGCTTAAGTCCATATTTCAGCATACACATTTAGCTCAAAATGTGCATCAAACAAATGAACACTGCACAAACATCAACAAGTACAATAGACCAGTTTGTAATTCCACTTTGCGCAAGAGCAGAAAAAGGTCACTTGTACCAACAGGCATTTTTGTTTGTAAATTCACTGAGATAAGCATCTGTGATGCGATGATTATTGATGTGATCCTTATCTACAGTGTATATGTGCTTGCCAGCTCATCCACTTGACAGCAAGAATGATATTTTGCAATAAAGGAAATGGGCTGTTATTGCATTCAATACAAAACAATGAAATGGATGCCTGCTAAATTGTCAACTGATCACCTGATCTAAATGCAAGTTCATTCTCTGTTTGAACATGAATTCCATAAATTGTTACGTCGGGCAGGCTTATGCATTATGCCGCTTTGAAAACGAGTGAAGTGCCCAACCAACTGAGAAAAATGAAAGGTCATTTGTACCAATGTGTACATGAGCTAATTACGAACTGGCTTATTAGAATGAAACCTTTTTATTGCCTCAAAGATAATTCCCAGGAAGCAGATTCCCATTTTGCAAAGACTGAACTAACTCTGCCTCACGATCACGCGGCCCGGGTTCGAACCCGAGTCTGGACTGAGCAATGTTGTGTGTAAGCATACCGTCCCCTCTAGCAAGAGGCAAAACACTCTGTCCCTCGGATAGGACATAAAATGGAGGTCCCGTGTATGAGAGAGTAATTTATAACAACTCATGCACGTAAAAGATCCCGCTTCATTCATTCATCGTAAAGAGCAGGGTGTTTAACCCGGTGAAGTGGTCCCACCTCAAATCCAACTGGACCCCATGGAAGACCAGCTTAACATAGCTGAATATGGGCTATCCAGCCATCTTTTCAGATGGAAAATGAACAAACAATTAATGTTTATGTACATCTACTCAATGACACTACATGGCAAAATGTCGCATTATAAGAAAGGTAATAATGGTACTTTGTATTTTATCACTTTGCCTCATACATCAGGGACACCACATGCTCCAACAGAGAGAAAGGAAAACACAAAAATATACTTCTTCAAACATACCAAAAAAAAAAAGAACTACATGTATAAGGTTTTGGAGGATTTTTGGGCAGTACATGGTGATAGTTCATCCGAAAATCAGTCATGAAGGCATGCCCTAATACAGTGCACTCCCGCTATAACAAACACAAATGAAATTTAGGATACAACAAAGGAAAATTCAGAGCACAAAATTTTCATCTAGATATCTCCATACACTTTATTTGTTCAAATATAACAAAATTTCAACATAACAAAAGAAAGCTGCTGGTTCTGACCAGAACTTTGCTTTACGTGTAATTGGAGTAGCCAGTAGTTCATATTCTCTGTGCTACTCCATTTAACCTATTGCTCATTAAAACCACATTATTAACCATGTACAGTACTCTCCGCGTAATCGGGTATCGCTTTTAAATGGGTACTCCGTTTAATTGGGTCGCCTAGTAATGTCAGAGTCAGTTCCAATGCACATTAATATAACCTGATAATCGGGTTGCCTCTCCGCATAAAAGGGTAAATAATTTTCTTCTAATCTAATTTCTACCCACATTTTATCGCAGATATAACACTTTAAGAAATCATGCATGTCAAATTTTCCACGGCAAATCGCATTCTCTGCTTAATTTGCAAAGAAGACCGATCATTTGGGGAGTGATTGAACAAGTCATGAAAACACATGTACCCGTACCGACTTGCCACACGAAAACGAACATTACAAATGTAGCTGGCACTCACAATTACATAGACAGACAGGAGTTGAACACACTTGCGCTCCTCCCTTGCTCCGCAACAACATTCACAATACAAGAAGTTTGCAACGAAAGTTAGGCCATGCACCAGCTCCATAATTTTGATTTTTCCCGAAGTCACTTCTCGAAAAGTAACCTGACGTTCTACGTGACTATAGTGCACGCAAAGAGACGTGGTCATTTCAGAAAACGCCTGCGTGTTAGCGAGGAGTCTATAGTGAAACGACAAAGTTTTCTGAAGACATATTTGTCCATAAAAAGAGTGTCAATTATTGCTCGTGACTGAGCAAGTGTAAGGTATGTATAATGTGCCGTGCAAGCACGCATGTTATAAGCATACAGTGGAGGTGTTTGGTGCAGTGTACAATGCATGACGTGTTCATCTGTTAATCGGGTACTCCGCTTAATCGGGTAAGAATCGCTCTGCCCGAGCCTACCCGATTATGCAGAGAGCACTGTACTAACTCTGGGGAGAATTCAAACATTATATAGAAAATACAGTATGCATCAACTTTAGAGTAGATGAAAGAGCTCCCATTGGGTGGATGGGTGAATTCACATCATCTACCAATACCAGAGGCCACATGAAGTAGAAAATTATCCGGAATAATGTATCCCAGCAGAAGAAACACAGCAAGGTTATTGTCAGTATTATCCAAAATAATGTTAATCAATGGAATGCTTCTTGTCATTTGCATACTGACCAAATCTGAGAACACACCAGATGATGGTTAACCAGTAACAGGGCTTAAGACATCTCGATACACACTCTAAGTTCTTTCAACACATTAGTCCGGGTTTCATTTTACAGACACTGTACATGTATGAACTGTTACACAAACTTTAAAAATCCTGTTTGACAGCTGTGAGAAAATGATGATTTATGCTGATTTATATTTACTTCATAGGCGTGAGTCGAGAGTTTGTTAAGACTTTGTCGCTAGAGGGCAGCATATTTATTTTGCCTTTCCACTTCGACGCCGTTTTGGTGTGGTCGAAATTGACAGTTTGGTGGAAAATCAAGAAAATATTTTGAATAAGCCCAAAGTTGTATTTAGATGAGTTGATTTGAAACTAGAAATATCACTGAAGGTGATTAATACCCCCGCCCCGTGACGACAGTCTTACCCAAGGAATGATCTTTCCTTGATCTTCTGCCATGTAAATGCCGTTACCATGGCAACGCAGCTTCCGACACATCCGAAAAATATGTCTTGCACATCTTCCCACCAAGACTATTGTGTGTGCCACATTTCATAAGCTTTTGTCAAAAACTGAGGAAGTAGTTCAATCCACAAGATCTTTCCTTGATCTTCCGCCATTAATATGCCGTTACCATGGCAACGCAGCTTCCGACACGTCCAAAGAATGTCTTGCACATCTTCCCACCAAGACCAATGTGTGTGCCACATTTCATGAGCTTCAGTCGAATACAGAGGAAGAAGTTCAATCCGCAAGATCTTTCCTTGATCTTCTGCCATTTATATGCCGTTACCATGGCAACGCAGCTTCCCACACGTCCGAAAAATATGTCTTCCACATCTTCCCACCAAGATCAAGGTGTGTGCCACATTTCATAAGCTTTGGTCAAAAAACTGAGGAAAATCCGCAAGATCTTTCCTTGATCTTCTGCCATTAATATGCCGTTACCATGGCAACGTACTTTCGGGTACTGTCAAAAAATGCATCTTGCACATCTACAACCAAAGGCACACATCTGTACCAAGTTTCATGGAAATTGGGCAAAAACTGAGGAAGTAGTTTGCAACACAAAATTTTCCATCATTTTGGCTCATAATATGTGAGCTGTTACCATGGCAACATACTTTTTGTCACTGTCAAGAAATGTGTCATGCTGACCTATTGACCGATTCTGTGACGCGCTATGTGTATTTTTAGCATAGGCGCAGCCATAGTGGGTGTATCAGCAGACCCCCCCTCCGCACTCCCCCACCCCTCTCCCTACATTAGCACGCGCGCAGAATGAAAAACTGCTTTAGCCAATGGGCGTCTCGTACTGAGTGCGCGAATGCTTGCTTAGTGCGCGAACCTTTGTTACAAGTGCGTGATAAACATGTTGCCCCGGGGTGGGGGAGAGCAGGGGGGGTCGCTAATACACCCACTATGGCTGCGCCCTGTGCCGTAAAATGTCTGCTGCCCTCAACGAACCCGAATCGGTCAATATCCTAAGACAAACATTCAATATGAATTCCATGAGAATTGGAAGAACACTGATGAAGCAGTTTTGCCATGAAGCATTTTGCCCTATATTTTACCAATAACATGCCGTTACCATGGCAACGCACTTTTTGCCACTGCGGAAATATGTGTCTTGCACATTAACATATTCAGATGAACATCTGTACCTAATTTAATAAAAATTGATCAAAAACTGTGGGAGGAGTTCGCGACACAAGATTTGTACCCATTTTTGCCCATAATATGCCGTTACCATGGCAACGTACTTTTGGGTACTGTCAAAAAATACGTCTTGCACATCTACAACCCAAGGCACACATCTGTGCCAAGTTTTATGGGAATCAGTTGAAAACTGAGGAAGTAGTTCGCGACGCAAGATTTGCAACGGACCGACCGCCCGACCGTCCGCTGATTCCTATATACCCCCTTCAAACTTCGTTTGGCGGGGGTATAAATATAATCATTAATGTATGGTTCTGTACTGAAAAGGTGTGTACGTGTTTGGTGTACTTATGAAAAAAAATTTGAGGGTTTCTAATCTGATGATGTGACCGTGAAATTGTAACGTTAAGCACGTCGTACGTATACACTGTACACCATACTGTACACATGTGAATGTGTTGAACGACGAATGCTGTACGGATATTGATGCGTACAATTTGATATAAATGAACGGTGTATAAATCTGATACGGCTGAAGTAAGGAATTTAAATAATGAAAGGTTAATTATTAACATGCCTGTCTGATAATTCATTGGAAGGTGCATAAAACACAAGTTAAGCAAACACATGGAAGGTTGATATGTAATATGACAGTTTATTGTCAGAGTGCTGAGTAAATAATAAAAAGAAGTATGATATTGAATATGATTTAGGATACAAATGTAACTTTATTTGGGGGAATTACACAAGTAATAATATGGTCAAAAGGAAGTGTAATATAGCATACAGATGTGAGATCTGATATGTGGACACATAAGCAGGATGGAATTAGCAAGTATGATTTATCAATATCATTTAGTGTTTGGGTATTAATTGAACATGCCCTTATGAGTATTGGTTGTGTTTATAATTTGTTACAGATCGAACGGCTTGTAGCTAATAGCTAATGTCAGCTGTAGACGGTCTACTGCCAGTGTACTGGAATGCTGTTGCAGTTCCACAATAAAGTCAGCCTGTTTGGTAACGATGGCTACAGACTCATTTCTTGATGTGTCAACTGTCTGTGGAGATCACAAAGTTCGATAACTTTGGGTCATCATGAGTGAGACGAAGGGAGACCATGGTGTTAGTCCAGAAGTGGGGTCGGAGGATTCAGTCAGCCAAGTCAGCCGGAGAAGTAGTTCTAGCTCCACTGCTCGTGTGTGGGCAATGGTGAAAAAGGCAGCAGTTGCTGCACAGATGGATGTACTCCGGCAGCAACAGGGCCTTGAGTTGCAAGAATTACGGCTGAAGCAGAGGAAGGTTGAGCTGGAATTGAAAGCTCGTATGAGAGCTCTAGATGCGGAAGAGAAAGTTTATGCAGAACAAGACCGAGGATTCGGAGTTAAGATTGATCGAGGGTCTGGAATTAATGCGGATTGTGGCGTTAGTGCAGAACGTGGTGCTAGTGCGGGTCGTGACGTTAATGTGAATCAGGGCGTTAGTGATGAAGCAGCAGGAGAAATGACCATTCCCTATCCAGTGCCAGGAAGGAATTCAACCCAGAGGTCGAACGTCATACCAGGCCAGATACTGACGCTTTAACAAAGCTGGTTGAAATGATGCATCTTCCTAGTCCAGAGCTGATCAAATTCAGTGGGGATCCTCTGCGATACAAAGAATTTGAGGCATCGTTTGATTGTGCGATAGGAAATTCATCTCTGCCAGCAAGTGGAAAGTTGATGCGGTTATATCAATCGATTATGTGAGGGCACGCCGAGGAGGGTAATTGAGAATTGCCTGATGATAGATCCAGAGCGAGGTTATGTCAGGGCACGAGAACTTCTGACAGAACGTTTTGGTAATTGCCATAAGATTCGAGATGCGTGGATCCAGAAGGTCACTGAAGGTCCAACCATAACAACTAAATCTCTGAGAGAGTACGCCGATCAGCTGCGAACGCGTTCAGAGACACTTGTGGCCCTGGACATGGTAGCGGAGCTGGGAGCTCAGACGGAGTTGGCCAAAATCATCCAAAGATTGCCTCACTTTCTCAGATCAAGATGGCTGAGGATGGTCGCCCAGATGAGTAGCACCAGTATAGCACCAAACATTTTTCACGTCGTGAAATTTGTGGTTGATGTGGCTGAGGAAGTTAATGACCCAGTGTATGGTATGTTCGAGGCCAAAACTCCCACAAAGAAAATGAGGCCTGCAAGTAGCAGCTTCACCACTACCACTACCAACAACAGCAAACAAGAGAAAGCTTGCCCATTATGTGAGGATAAACATGGACCGTTCAGCTGCAAGAAGTTTCGCGACATGACACCGGAGCGACGAGTTGACTTGGCTAAACTGAAGAAGGTGTGTTTTAATTGTTTGGTCCCTGGGCACTTTGTATCTCGGTGTAGGTTGAATAGGACATGCTCTGTGAAAGGTTGTTCATGACGACACACCAGGTTTCTTCATGAGTTTAACAAGAAGTCATCAGCGGGTACTTCAGGTAGTCGTGGTGGTGAAACAGTGAGAGGTAAGGAGAAGTCACAAAATGGAGTCTCCAATGGGGCGATGTGAGTAGAAAAGAGGCAGGCTTAGTGGTAACAAGAAATCAGGCCCGTGAAAAGGAGTTAAAAGAAGAGCAAACTAGAGCAGAAGTGATCAGATCCAAAGTTCAGGTGAGGGACTTGTTCGGGGAGAATGAGCAAGAGGAGGCTGCAGATAGTGGCAATGATGATGATGATGAGAGAGAGGATGGTGCACATGAGGTGTATGATGTGAATGATGCGCACGATGATGATACATCTGTGGGGACAGGTGAGTCTGATACTACTAGTGACAAGGCAGCAAACGGAGAACAGCCACAAGGAGAGAAAATACTCCCCACTCACTTAGACATTGGTAGAAAGGAATTGATTCAAGCCCAACAAGATGACCCCTCATTGAAATCAGTATGGGAGAAGGTGGAAAAGAAAGAGGGAGATGAGGGAAAATGTCATTTCTATGTCGATAATGGGGTACTCATGCGAGAATGGTCAGGAAACTCTAAATCAGAAAGTAGTGAGGTGTACACGCAAATAGTAGTACCAAAGGGGTATAGAACAAGACTACTGGAGGTTGCCCATGACAACCTAACAGCTAGTCACCTCGAGGTAGGCAAAACACAGCAAAGATTGATGCAGAGTTTTTATTGGCCTGGTATTTTCAGAGATGTGGCAGAATTTTGCAAGACTTGTGGCCCGTGCCAAAAGTGTGCAAGCCAGACAAGAGGGATTAGTAGGGCAAAACTAGTCTCAGTGCCAGTCATTGGCAGCCCCTTCAGAAAGATAGCAATTGACATAGTAGGGCCACTGCCTCGTAGTAGGAAGGGAAACAGGTACATTCTTGTTGTGTGTGATTATGCAACCTGGTATCCAGAGGCAGTACCCCTCCCCTCCATTGAGGCGGAGAGAGTGGCAGACGAGCTGATAAGGATCTTTAGTAGAGTAGGGATCCCCCATGAACTAGCTTGTCAGACCAGGGGTCAAATTTCATGTCCCTACTCATGAAGCAGCTGTACAGTAGTCTAGGCATTAAACAGATAAGGACCAGCCCCTACCATCCCCAGGCTAATGGCCTAGTTGAAAGATTTAATGCCACCCTGAAAGACATGCTGAAACGTACCCTACACACTGTAGGGAAATATGACCTGGGATGACCTCATCCCATATGTACTGTTTGCCTACAGGGAGGTTCCCCAAGAATCTACAGGGTTTTCCCCTCTTGAGCTCCTGAATGGACACAGAGTAAGAGGGCCCCTAGATGTGATCAGAGAGGCATGGTTGGGGGAGACAGTGACAGAGGAAGGGTTAGTATCATATGTGCTAAATTGTAGGGAGAGATTAGCCAACATCACGACAGCTGCCCAAAAGAACCTTGCCCAAGCCCAGAAGAGGCAGAAAGCCTGGTACGACAGGAAAGCCAGGACAAAAGACCTACAAGTAGGCGACAAGGTGTTAGTCCTCCTCCCATCAAGCAGCAACAAGCTGCTAGCCAAATGGCAAGGACCCTATGAGGTTGGTAGACCAGGTGCTGCGAGACGTGAATGAATTTGCGACAGCATATATAGATGATATCATCATCTACAGCGAGTCATGGGATGAACATCTTGCTCATGTGCGGGAGGTGCTTGGTAGACTGCGAGTGGCTGGCTTGACAGCAAAGCTGAGCAAATGCAAGTTTGCACGAAAAGAGGTATTATACCTTGGCTTTGTTTTGGGTGAGGGATGTGTCAAGCCAGAGCCTGCGAAGATTGACGCAGTCGTAAATTTCCCTCAACCAGTCACAAAAACCGACGTGCGTGCATTTCTACGACTGACTGGATACTATCGTAAATTCATCCCTAACTACACATTACTTTACAGCAAAGTGGCAGCCCCACTCTCAGATCTCACCCGTAAGAATGACCCAAGGTTAGTTAGGTGGAACAGCAAGTGCAGTGAAGCACTGGAGGTAATCAAACATGCACTAGTGAAATCTCCTGTGCTCAGGAATCCTGACTTTGAAAAAGAGTTCATTGTACAGGTGGATGCATCTGACAGAGGTATTGGGGCAGTGCTCAGTCAGAAAGATGAGACTGGGGAAGAGCACCCCATAGCATACATCAGCAAAAAGCTGCTGCCTAGTTAACAAAGGTACGCCACGATTGAGAAGGAATGCCTGGCAATCGTGGGGGCTATCCAAAAGTTTCAGCCATACCTGTTTGGGAGGAAGTTCCTTGTACAGACAGATCACAACCCACTCCGATGGCTCCATCAGATGCAGAACCATAATGCTAGGTTAATGAGATGGTGTCTGCAGCTGCAGGCTTACCCCATGCATGTAGAATACAGAAGCGGGGCTAAAAATGGGAATGTGGACGGTCTGTCACGCATGTAAGCTGTGGCTATTATGCAATTATAGCTACTCCTAGTTGTGAGGAATTTGCTCTCTGGTAATAGAATTATGAGAAAATGTACATGTATGTTAATGCCTTGTATCTCAGTCATGATAATGATGTTGTTAGAGAACATATAGTCCTATATATTATGTTAACATCACAAGTTAACCCTCTGCCTTGCTGTTGACTATAGAGAACTCTCTACCCCAAAACCCCTTTAAAGTACCTGACGATGTGAATTTGAATTTCATCATCATTTGGACACTAAATACCGTTCTGGCCAAGAAGAAGGATTCCGAAAGCATGGATGCCGGACTGTAAATATTAATGGTCACTTTTGAACAGGCATGATCATAGCCTAAAGCCATGTAACCGACAACTGATTGGAGGATGGTTTGCATAAATTATTAAGGGGTGGAGCATGTAAATGCTATTATATTCATTATGTTGTTGCTAGGTGTTGCTAGGTGGTGCTAGACAAAATTTTCCATAGCACCATGTGCTGCACCCTCAGAATCATTATAAATAGAATGATTTTGTTCTTTGAAGTTAGTTGATTCGAGCATTCATGTATTCATCGGTCACTCATTGAGTGGGAGATACCCACTCTCTTATACCGCACCGGAAGACTTGTGAACTTCATCTACAAGATAATAAATGACCATCTTTGTACAAATTGTACATCACTGTCTGCTTTGGAGTTCTTCAAAGTGTCATCGTGTGGTTGTTGAGCGTGAAAGGTACGCCAGTGTGCTGAGAATGCAGCATTGCTGAAAACCATCCAGTTACATGTACACATGTGAATGTGTTTAACGATGAATGCTGTACGGATATCTATGCGTACAATTGGATACAAATGAACGGTGTATAAATCTCATACAGGCTGAAGTAAGGAATTTAAATGATGAAAGGGTAATTATTAACATGCCTGTCTGATAATTCATTGGAAGGTGTATAAAACACAAGTTAAGCAAACACATGGAAGGTTGATATGCAATATGACAGTTTATTGTCAGAGTGCTTAGTAAATAATAAAAAGAAGTATGATATTGAATATGATTTAGGATACATATGTAACTTTATTTGGGGGAATTACACAAGTAATAATATGGTCAAAAGGAAGTGTAATATAGCATACAGATGTGAGATCTGATATGTGGACACATGAGCAGGATGGAATTAGCAAGTATGATTTATCAATACCATTTAGTGTTTGGGTATTAATTGAACATGCCCTTATGAGTATTGGTTGTGTCTATAATTTGCTACAGATCGAACGGCTAGTAGCTAATAGCTAATGTCGGCTGTAGACGGTCTACTGCCAGTGTACTGGAATGCTGTTGCGGTTCCACAATAAAGTCGGCCTGTCTGGTTACGGTGGCTACAGAGTCATTTCTTGATGTGTCAACTGTCGGTGGAGATCACATCACCTTTGACCACTTTCCACTTGATATGAATATCGGATACAAATTTTAACTTCCCCATTAGTCTTGTCATCTCACAGATGTACCAGTATACTGTAAAAAAAAAAAAAAAAAAAAAAAAAAAAACCCTTTAAAAACTGCTTAACTGCTCATCAAAACTTTTGACCAATTGCAAGACTACTACAGTGTATGATGTCACATGTGTACAACGATATCAGGAAATTAACAAGAGAATTTCACAAAACTTTACTTTTTGAATAAAGTGCACATTTCTTCGACTTGTTACTGACGCATGTTAAGGGTAATATTATTCACCCTGCCTTCTGATAGAGATAAGTCAATTGTTCTTTTGTTATGCGAGAAAAGAGAAAATATGTTGAATTTTCCTTATTCTTTCTTTATATCTTTGTACACATGTGAAATCACAAGCTATAGTAGTCTTCTCATCCAGCCGTGACTGAGCAGGAACTTAAAAAATTCATAACTTTTGAACGGATTGTCCGAGTTTCCTCAAACTCTCACTGATGTGTTCTACAAATATTGCTGCATTCACTAAACCCACATGTCTATGAAGATGAACTTGTCCTTTAAAGAAATTGTGGGCTAAACAATTCTTATTAGTTTTTGAGCAATGAACCTAAAATTTGGGATGTGTCATTGCTATCATACTTTATTGTGCAAGACATCTTTGGGCAAATACAGTAGGATATGTATTGTCGTGCGCGTAGCAGATTGTTTTTCCAGCACTTCCCTGCGCCTGGCAGATTGTTGTTAACGCACTTCCCTGCGCATGGCAGAATGTTGCTAACCCTGTGTGCACTCCCACAGCCTAATGAAAATCTGCCATGCACACTCCCACACCGTAACGACAATCTGCCAGGCACAGGGAAGCACTGTAATAACAATCTGCCATGGCAAAGGCATTTTATATCAATTCATACAAAATTTTGTCAAGGGGAATACTGTGTTTTTAGTAAATGCATTGGAATTTGGGACATGAGATCGCTATCATAGTTACTGTGCAAGACACCTTTTGATGAGTGACACAATAGGTGTTGCCATGGCAACAGTATTTTGTATACAAATCATACATATCTTTTGGATCAAAACACTCAATATTTTGAGCAATTCATTTGGGATTTGACACATTATTGCTGTAATGTAAAATTGTGATTATGAGTGTCAAAAAATTTTTCGCCACGGCAAAATAATTTTTTCACATTGACATACAAAATCTTGTGGATCGCAGTACTTCCTCAGTTTTTGAGCATTTGACTTGAAATTTGGCACATGATTATGACAATAAGTGGTTGTGCAAGACATCTTGTTTTCAAGAGTAGCAGGAAGTATGTTGCCATGGCAACAGCACATGAGTATTCAGTGTATTGTTCTCAGCCATGTACCAGTACAGAAGAGGTAGGCTTGGGTATTAATCATCTTCAGTGATACTTCTAGTTATCGTGTAGAAAATGTTAACATTCTTGTTCGATTGTGTACATTGCATTGACTTGGCATACCACATAAAAAAGTCAATCAATATTTTTCCAAACCACACATATATAATAGAAATAAAATGACTTAAGTCCAGCTATACACTTAGAGTGCACAAAATTTGGACTCTGTTGTATGATGATATGGCAAAATTAACACAATATAGCTCATCAGTAAAACTAGAAAATAAGTCAACTTTACATCTGGAAGGCTGTAAAAGCAGTATAACATAACCATTATTCATGACATGGTTTCATTGGTGCCAGCACTATGAAAATGTGAGTCAGAGCCTCCTCTTGGCAGTCAATCTTGATCAACTCCCTTGCACTACGTCGTCACTCTGCTAGTGACCCCGACACTCCTGAGATCTGTGTCAGGTTTTTGTTTCTCCAGTGACTCAACACTGGAACACCTACAGACAAGGTTCCATGACGTCACACGACGTGTTGTCTGAGGGGCAAAAACAAATCACGTGTGCATTGCTCTTGGGCACGGTACACGTACCGCATACCAGCCTGACTGAATGACCTGATAAAATCACATACAATGAATGGGAGGTGGGATGCAACACTTATCTGCTTGCCCACACGTATGTGAGCCCCCATACAGTTTTTGCCACTCAGCATGCCTTGATGACATCACTGGAACCTCGTCTATTGATCCCTCCGTCTACAAGTCAAACTGTGTCTAGCCACCAGTGTGCAGCAATCTTCACCATGTCAATCCAATGTCCGCTGATGTTGTCATCATGACTTCAGCGCCATCCTTCCTCCTCTTCCTGCCTGGTCAACTCTCCTCCCTCTTCCATCTCCTGGTCTCCAGGCAACGTGGAAATGATGACCTGGATGAGTTCCTCCATCTGCTCTTCTGTCAATCTCTCCTCACATTCCTCTATCATCTGTGAAGACGGGCATCAGCAAAGATATAAAATTATGAATTTCAGAAAATGACCTATACATGCCTTCTCTCAAGGGAATACCTGCCTGTTAAAAAAACCAAAAAAAAACCAAAAAAAAACACTACCAACAATATTATCACATTCTATTGTGTGTGTGTGTGGGGGGGGGGGGGTGTTAGCTCTACTCGTCATCTACACACACATACACACATGTACACACACACACACACACACACACATCATGTGATGGATGTACATGGGACAGCATCATTATGGTTGAAATCCAATTATTCAGAGAACCTGCATTGGCTGTTTTTGTTCTTGTTGTTTTCAAATTGGGATGGATGGAGTACAATGATACTAACTCTACACTTTGATAATTATTAATTTGACCATTTCTCCCATTCCCAAATCTAAGACAGAAAATTTCAAATCTGAATACCTAGTTCAGTATTATGACATTGGTGGATACAGTGCAAATAAACATACAACAGAGACCTTGTCCTTCCATGACATTGCACAGAATTAAACTATTGATGGACACAGACTGACTGACTTACTGCCATAATTTCCACTGTGGTTGTTGGTCTGTGGTTCAAAAGTTGCAGCTTCTCTGCCCTGTAGGAATGATATACACATATGACTTTAAATAATGTGAAGTGAATAATTACATCAACCACGCAGCACAAAAGATCAAAATGTCATTAATTATGCTTTTATATGACGTTTTTTTAAACATTTGATGTCGTAGCTTATACACACTGAGCATTAATACGCTGAAAAAAAAAAATATATATATAGGCAAATTGTAATTCTCACATTCTACATGGTACAGTGGACTCCTGTTATAATAACGAAGTCCTCGGGACCAGCAGTTGCCTTTCGTTATATCAAAATTTCGTTACAACCAAACAAATAAACAATAAAAATACATAGAGCAGATGATGCTGCGGCCTGAATTTTTTACTTCGTTGTAACCAGAACTTCGTTACAACCGTGTTTGTTTTAACAGGAGTGCACTGTATTGGTCACAGCCATTATGCAAATTATGTGAGTTGAAGTCATCAATAAACAAATAGAATAAAAAGAACTAGCTATTCAAATCAATTTACATCGTAATTTAAACAAAACATTAAAATTGCACTTCCAGTTGTATGTTCCTTGAAATGTTTCGGAAGCATCAGTGATAGGCAGTAATGAAATTGATGATAAAATATATGAAAGTTCATTCAATTAAATGATAATGTGATAAAGAACTAAAAAAAAAAGGAGAACCCTACTTTGTCAATTTATAGGGAGCAACTGCTTTCAGAAATGCCTCCAGGACTTCAGCTGACTGCAGATGACATGGAGTCTTCTCCAAGTATTTGATTGTCTAGTAGGGAAAAGATCATGATGATGATGATGAAGTTAATATGGTTTCTACCTCTGGACCATGACAAAAGCCTGAATCCACTTTAGGTGAACATTATATCCTTCTACTAAATACAAATGAATAAGACAGTGTGATCTAGTTAGTCACTTTATGAGAAATGAGAATATATGCAAGGCTATCTCTGAACACTGGCCATCATTATATGATATTCAAATTAAAGGCAATCTATTTCTTTCTTTCTTTCTTTCTTTCTTTCTTTCTTTCTTTTTTTTTTTTGGGGGGGGGGGAGGTGTGAATGACAGCTGCAGACTGATCACAATGAATGAATACAAATTGATCATGAGTGGATCATTAGGTTCAGTAGCTCCTATAACCCCAAAGATGGAAACCAGCTAGGGTAATTTTATAACTGTCGTGTCTCCTGAGTAGCACTTTTCAAATATCAAATATGAACCATTCTTGAGATTTTGAACAGAAATGACACATTAATGACTCAACGCTGCATCCACAAAAGACACAAGTAGCGTCAAGGTAATCTTTTTTTCACCCTGCCTGTTAAAACGGTACCCGCAAAATGTTGCTTGGATGTTGTCCTGATAACTTTTGCTTTTTGCTTTTGTTACCTCCTGCTGTTTTATTGTCCAAGGCGAGGAATTTTGTGACCCTAATGCTACCAGGGCATTGTCGCAGTAAGGTCTGTTAAAACGGGGCTTCATTTTCCAAGTGTAGATGAGCCCATACTTTCAGAAGAGTATCAAATTTCACAGTGTTATGCATATTTTGTTTGATTGTTTGTTTGTTTAGTTAACAAAATAAATGAGGAATTGCACACACAGTGATGTGCAACAAGCATACACAGCAAAAACAGTTTACTAATCTGAGTGATTTCTGTACAGTTTCCTTAATGTACCACGTTCTCCTTCTTGATTACCTCACATCTCTGAAACAGGCTAGGAATTCTTTATGCTTTTTAAAATGATACATATTAACAGCTTCATACATGTATCACATTCAAAAGTATGACTTTTATGTTGTTTGATTCATACCTCCTACCATTTTCTCCCTCATCTTCAGACAAACCACAAACAGCCCATGCTCTAACAATTGAATCTTCAGTCACTACGGAAACTCCCGGCACTTTCTTTCAGTCAGGGATTTTAAGGATTAAACACATGTACATTGCTTTCATGCAGACACTAATACCTCATAGGAAATGGTGGCCAGATTCTGCTGTTTCTTGCTGATACTTTTCTTTCCCTTTCGAGCACTTTCAGCTTGTAGATCACTCAGCAGGGAGAAGACCTAAAGAAGTGGGGAAAAAGGTATGAACCAGGACAAAGTAACATAGACGCAGTTACCAAAAGTTCTGATATGGCAAAAACAGATATTAAACCAGAACAAGGAAAGCAAGATAGCCAAGGATGTGGTAGTGTATGGAAATAAAGTTTGTTGCCTCTACAGAGCAAGCTAATTCACATTAAACACACTATTTAGTAACATGTTAAAGGTGATATGATTTTCACCGACTACTAAACCAATCAAGCTGTTCAAATGACTTTTGGATCCATCAGCTGTAGTTCTGTCAGGCAAGTTTGTAACAAACTTTCTGGTCATCAGAAAAAAATATTTACTGTGGGGTATGCACATACTTTGAATGTGAAATCATCTTGTTTCTTCTTCTCAGCATTGCACATATAAAAGTCTTGTGTATCTTGTTTTTCATAGTTTGACTTGCTCACTCAGTTATTAGTTGTTGTGGATTACAGAAGTGCTTCATCTTGAAACAAGCAAAAAGACGATGGAAGAAAAATTGTGTAATATTACAATCCTATAGTAACGGCTAATTCCCTGGAGGTTCTTCATTCTGATGATAATAAGGCTACTACATAATAACAAAAAAAAAAAAGGCTTCACAAAAGTCCATTGAAGAAATGATCCAAATTACCCCACTACCATTCAATTCCAAAAGATCAAAAAACGAAAAGAATGACTACCAGGTAGCATTGTCATTTACATAAAAGCTATAAAGACTTCTACTACAACTTCTATTCCCAGACTCTTACCTCATAATTACTCAGCATGGCTGCACTCTCATTGATTCTGCAGTGGGGGAAAACAATTCAAAAAGTTGTGAGTGTGTGCTTGCAAGATCACAATTTCTACAAGTTAAACAACTACAATCGGATGGGAAGCCTCGCTAACGTAAACTTTTTCTTTATTCTCTTGTTTGCTGGAGGGTACCTACACATGGCTTCATCTCACAAATTACAGTCTATTTCATAATTATAGGGGCCTACTGTACTACACACTAGTGCTATTCTAAATAAATAATCCAAAACAAAGGAGTCTCTAAAACTTAAGTTGCGCCATCGAATAGAAACAGACTAGGAAGAGTTCTAAGTCATTAATGACATTATTTTATTTGTCATATGTTTTTATAGACTCATTCACACTTGAACCAATTTTTAGCTGAAAATGCTCAAAATCGAAAATGGTGTCTTTCAGAATCATCTTCCGTAACAAATAGATGAGAACTTGCACAATTTCTAACGTTAATCCCAAAACAGAAAGCTCCGGGAGTCCCTACTGAAGTGAAACTCATGAACTGGTTCAATACTAGTATTGAACCAGTTCATGAGTTTCACTTCAGTAGGGATCGACTCCATATTGGTACCATATTCGAGAACTGAATCGCATCGGCATTCGTTCTTCCCAAGAACTGTAAGGAACTGGAATTCCCTGTTGTCAGAAATTGTTTCAGCGCCATCTGTGGGATAATTTCGAAACCGTCTAACGGTTGATCACAGTGGCTAGTTATTTTCGTCAAATTTTCTATGTGCTTGTAAATATCTGTAAATAAATTGTATTATAATGTAAATAGCACCAGTCTGCAAGAATCTTCAGTCTATTGAAGGAGGCAGACTTAATCAGAAGAAGAAGAAGAAGACTCCTGGAGCTTTTCCGTTAATAGTACAACTAGGGTTCTCTACAAGTACAAAGTCAAAGACCCTCACCTTGACCCCCCCCCCCCCCCCCCCCACCGAGGTGAATTACTCCTACTCCTAGCCAGTTTCCATCTCTGCATTCGATCATTCCGCAAAGTGTAACGTTAGTTAGGTCATGATGAGGTGAATCTGTTCTTTCAGAAGAATACCAGTACAACATGTAATGTATTCCTTCGTTCATAGTTACCAATCAATCTCGCCTCGCAATGCAATGCCAATGGCAATGCAATGCGATGGCATGGCAATGGATGCATCTTCAGCAAGCAAAATAATTTTACAGTGCAATGTCAGTCCCCACCCACCCACCCCCCCCCCCCCCCAACATTTTCAGGGCAACTTACATTTCCATTTTATCCGCGTAGCCGTCAACAAGATGCAAGACAGACAAAACTGGTGGAAAGCAAACTCAGTTTCTCAAATTCCCAGGCAGCAACGTTAGAGTTTCTGGTTGTCATCTCCTTGTGTAGCAGCTTCACGCGTAATTAAGTACATACAACGAAAACCAATGGAAAGTGCACGACATGCACACGTTACGTGTATCTTGTACAGTGCTAGTTCGGGAGATACTCGTAATGAAAACAGTCGGCAAAATTGTTTTTGATTAAAATTTAAACCCAAAGAAATAATAACATAGCAAAAATCAACTATTTCAATTTTTAAATTACAAAGTACAAATGAAGCAACAACTAAAATTCAATTATTGTGTTGCTAAATACACAAAATAAAAGTCTTACTAATTGTTTGAACAGTTTTGAGTCTACTTAGACTGTGCGTGCTACCGTCTCCGATCCGCGGCCGATCGCGATGCGGAGATATTATATTAGCTGCTGGTCGCCTAGTCCCATATACGTACGAGTATCTGTGTGCATAAACTTGTAATACTATAATTTGAGGTTTTGATGGCCATATATTGAAACTGTGCAGTTTTAAAGCAGCAATTACCGACAGTTACCTATGTAACATTGCTTTAGCTGCTGTTAGAAATTCAGTCATGTCGTCAGTCAAGATTCCTAATGTTCTAATCAGAGGAAGTGTGGCATATCTCTGGAGCAGGGGCTCTCACCGGAGTCTCACGTCGTTCATGCCCAGAAACTCCGGGCCAGTCAACCATGAGCGAGTGTCTGTGTCTGCGCTAAAAGCTCTGTCTGCCTGTCACGGACAATCAGTGCGTCCGTGTTCCGGACAAAGCAATGACCAGGGGTGAGAGTATGATATTGAATTCTGATATTTTTAAGGGCACACTTATAACAATTTCGGTCTACACATTTTTCTAGAATCTAATAATTCTAGAAACTCTCTTCTATAGTGAGTAAAGAACTGTGTACCGTAGCCCGACCAGACGCTGTTGAATACGCTATGCGAAAACAGCGCGACGTACCATGTACAGCGACTGGGCTGTGTATAGTTATGTGTACCGGTACTCTTTCTGCTACTAACAATACTATTACCGGTACTCGGTAGGCACTACAGGTCTAAAATTTTAGTATTAATACTCTTTTATTGCAGTCGTGAGTTGTGAGAATTTGTGGTATGGCCTACGTGATGCAAAGCTACCGAATAAAAACAGACGATAGATTCACAAGTTATGATACAAGAGAGAATCCATCCCCTGTCAGCCTAACTATACACAGCCCAGTCGCTGTATGACTGTCAGCCATGACAGAAAAGTTCAGCATTGATAATGATCTTAGTATTAACCTAATTACAAACCCTGATACCTTAGGCTTGATACATTATTTCTTGTATCAATATTGAAATTTACTACAAGAAGACTTGCTAGCAGTGCTACTCTGATCCTACAGTTTACCATGATGACTTAACTACACGCAGCCGCTGTGTCGAGAAGCGACAGCTGTGCTTCACACACAGCGGTCTGGTCAGGCTACATGATGACTGTGATGTAATTTCATGCAACTTGCTTTCATGGATTGGTATATACCGATATCGTTCAATATATCACTCTATGATCTCTTTTTCTCTTCCCACTCTTTTCTTTCGTATTAAGGTAAAAGAGAGCTTCCTGAATTTCAGTTATGGTGTAAAAAAGACACCAAAGATTTTCAAGAGCGAAAGGGATGAATGTGTATGCTATGCAATAAACCAGGTAAGCATTAGATAATTTTATGATACCACCACAAGATGATGTCACAAACCTAATTGTTTCTTTTCATGTTTTGTCTTCTGCAGAGGAGCAAAGAAACTTCCAAAAATATACACAAGAACTGGAGATAAAGGTACTAATTTTCCTTGTCAATATCTCTCATGCCATCTGTCTCGGTCATGTTGTATTACTCATTGTGTCTAAATCATTCTTTAAATGCAAAATAAATACTGTACTTTTTAACTGCTGTAGTGCAGAGCTCCTTTAAGATTGTTTTCATAAATTCACCCATGATGATGATTCACCATCTTTCGTGATTATTTGGAAATTTTGTGAATATACAAAAATATGTGTTTTTGTAAGTGTTGCCAGTGTGTATATATATAGTTTTTCTTATATGAACTCATTATTGCAAAATCATGTCCTGTACCAGGTGACTAGTACCTGGTATCCATTATTTTTTAAAATATCTTTTATCACCGGTTCTCACTGAGAAGGAACATGAGGTTGTGCAGTTTTTAAGCAGTTACTGATTTTTTTTTTCTCAATGTCCGTTGTACATGTCATATGTCCATCCCTTTCTGGTATTAGAGAGAGCAAGTGTTTAACATGTTTTTGTTTTGGATGCAAAGACTACTCTTAATAACTTTGTCTGTGTAAAACAGGGACCTCTGTAACCATTGCTGGAGACAGAAGACCAAAGGATGACATTGTATTTGAAGCAGTCGGTACAACTGATGAGCTATCCTCTGCCATTGGGTATGTCATTGTAGCTCTAGTTACATGTAGTTTGTTTTCACTGTACATAGTTGATTATTTCTCTCCCTCTAAATCTCTCTCTCTCTTCACCAAGAATGTAATTGTCAATGAATATGTTAAGAATGGGACATTTCAAATGATGTGAATTAGTTTTATAGGATAAAGCATATTGTATACTATTGACACTGTACTATTTGGTTAGGTATTATAAAATCATTTGCCATCTGCTATACACATAATCTACTGCAGAAAAAAAAAAAACTGTGCAGTGAATTTGTTAGTGAGAATTATGTACACAGTAATGTCTGATGGTGTCTATTACAAATCATACAAAATAGCAGGTGTGTGAAATGTTCTACCTGCAGTTAAAATCACTGTGTGTGTATGAGTGTGTGTGTGTGTGTGTGTGTGTGTGTTCTCGTGAAGAATTATCAGTTGGATTAATTCATAATTGAGTTATTTATGTTGAAGAGAGATCTTTGCAAAATTAATTGAAAATAGGATTTGTTTGTGTTTTGAATTGTATTTGTATTGTTTTAGTTCATATTACACCCAGAATGGGTTGATTCACTAATGTTTTGAATTAAATCAAGAAATATCAAGGTGGGAAAAAAAGTGTGTAGACTGTCCATTCCATACATTCTTGTATTGTATCAATCACTCACAATGGCTACTTTGTTAATGGTACACTGTATTGCATCATGCAAGAAGCCTATTAATTGTCAAATGTGAATCACAGTTTCCTTGGTGTGAAGTTTAAAAACTTACCAAAATTTAAAGTTATGATAGTTTTCTCTTGAACAGCAGTCATTGTGTATCATTGGCACAAAGTGACTGACAAACAGGGCGAACTCATTATAAAGTTGACCAGCAGATTAATACTTTCAAGTAATTATTGTAATGTTTCTGTTTTCAAAAGCATATTTTTTGATAGAATGCTTAATTTCTTTGCCTTTTTTTACAGACTTGCAAGAGAGTTTGTGAAAGAATCGAATCTACTTGTGTGTGACAAACAACTTGAAGAGGTGAATTAATGCATGTAATTACTGGTATTTCACCATCTGTTATAAGAGCGTAAATACTGTATTTAGATATCATGTTCACAGTGAGTTTCTGTCATAGATTGGAAGATCTGTTATGCAGAGAGACCTACAATGTACCATCAATGATAGAGCCTCACTTTCCATAATAGCCAATGTGGAATAGCGCCCTCTTTAGTTGTTTCTCATTCAAAAGTATCTATTAATTTCTATTGAAAGTAGTGAATTATATTTAAACAAGTCAAGATACCTTCTAACTTTGCTGGGCATTATATAATCATGCACGAACACACACACAAACACACATACACACACACACACACATAAAATTCAAAGGTATACATTTTTGGAAATCTTTCATTTTTTTCTCCTACCCCTCTGACAGAAAATAGTGACAAAGAATGCAAATACAACCTACATGTATGCAACAAGACATTGTACATGTGGTACAATTTTTGTCTTTTTTCTTAACATGAGACGAAGTCCTATAATTGTGCATTTCTCAATAATCCCAGTTGGCAACATACACGGTGAATGCCACAATTTTCTTCACACATTCACAGATATGAGCCTGATCTGATAATCATAGTTAAATTCATTTGGTCATGAAGTGAGTAGCTGCCTGGGGTGACATACATGTAGCATAGGAGCATCCTGCTGATAAGAAAATTTGCTTGTTCTGATCTTTTAGCAAAACTTGCATCCTTCTCTTTAGGGTTCTACTGTATATGAACACTTCTATGAAATGTCTGTTTTGTTGCATTAGTTACTTTTAATCGAGTAATTCCTGATTTTCTTGTTTTCATCTCTCCTGTATTCCTCCTACTTACGCTGCCAGATCCAGTGCATTCTGCAGGATGCAGGATCCAACATTGCCACACCCAGAAGTCTGGCTTCTCCGAATCAACTGCGTGAGTGAAAAACCAGACAGGAGTGTGAAAGTTTGCCAGCTGAGTGACTTGTTATCTTTCTAGTCTTAAAGGGAAGGTTGAGTTTCAGATGAGATGGGGCTACAGGTTTCCAACATTTCTTGATGATGATTTTTATAACTGAATTCCGGTCACAACGAAGTGAAAATTTAGGCCACAGCACTCTCCACCCCATGTTTTTTTATTGTTCATTTCTTCGGTTATAACGAAATTTCAGTATAACAAACGAAAACTGCTGACCCCGGGGACTTCACTAAAACAGGAGTCCACTGCAGGGGCGGATCCAGGAATTCTGTAAAGGGGGGGGGGGCGTGACTAATATTTCTGGTGGCACTTCCTGGTTTCATTTCATTTTTTTCTTTTTATTTCTTTTGTTTTTCACGAAAAATAAAGGGGGGGCATGCGCCGGTTGCGCCCCCCTCTGGATCCGCCACTGCACTGTAGTCACTTAAACTTTTTAGTCGATATGTTCTGTCAGTGAATGGTGACAACTTTCCTTCCATTCCAGAGATGACAGAGTTTGATGGATCCAGTGTAGAGATGTTGGAGGAGTGGATTGATGACATGACAGCATCTCTGCCTCCCCTCAGGAACTTTATCCTACCGGTAGGTTGGTCTCCGCTTCCAGGTCCCGCCATCTCCCATCATACACACAGCATCATTGACTTGCAGAAGCTGTTAGGTTACTCCTAGAGGGGAAGTTGGTTGATTCATCCTGAATTGTGCAAAATGATTAACCCTTTCCTTACCACTGCCAACTACACAGCATCAAATCTCTGTGGCATTCTGTAGCATGGGTCTTGAGGGGTTTGAAAGATATCTCGGGCATCAAAGATGGCAGGTTTGATGGTTGGGAAAATGGCATTCACTCAGTTGTGTCTCTCCATGTCTCACATTTTCTCCAGGGGAAGAGATCTCAAGAAATGTTGATTTTACTCTCTGTGCGATTAGATAGAAATAAATGTTGTTATTTCATTATGAATTTTATTTTCATTTCCTTTACAGAACATGATAACATAACACTTCGCTCTTTTTTGTAACAAAGAAATATTGTAGACGATACTTTGTGAGATGAACAGAGTATACAACAATATTTAAATATCATAACAATAAAACATTGTAACAGCAAGAGCATGGTAATTGAATGATACTCAAATGCTGAATTTCAATCTTTATCAAGTATTAGAATATAGATAATGTGATGAAATACTTAACAAGGGTATTTGATAGACTTTGGTGGCAGTCTTAACAATCAGATCATCCTGAATGAACTAAGGAAACTCTTTGACCTATCTTGCCTTGTCAATAAGACATGCATATATTTTTTTAATGCTCAACAGTCTGGTGGAAAGGCTAGCAGTGCACTACACGTAGCTAGGTCAACCTGCCGAAGAACTGAGAGGAGGTGAGTGGAACATATTTTGATGATTGGAAAATGTAGTTGCCATAACTCCTCCCTGCGGAATAGCACTGAACATTAGCACCACTGTCTTGATGTTATGAGCAGCACGTTTCTTGTGACCACCCCGATTGTATCTTAACTCTGTTGATACTGTAAGCAAGATGGGTGTGAGGATTCCATCCTCCTTATTTTTCACATTTATGATGATGATGATCCCTCTGTTGGGTAGGAAAAAAAGTGAACGTCGGGGAGCAGAGGGATGATGTAAATTGATACAGACAGTTAGACATTTGGGAATGATTTGTCACCACCCAGTGGTGTGTGCTCTGTGAAGCTGTGCAGCTGGTCACATCTTGCTACAGAATTAAAAGAAAAGTGCAAGGAGAACAAGCAACTGACTAAATGGAACTAAACTTGAGGAAAGTGCCTTATTTAATCATTTGAAGTCATTTTCATGAGCATGTGTTGATGGTTTATTCACGCTTAATAGAGTTTTGTTGCCTGGAAACAAGGATGAGGTGGTGGGAGCAGATAGTCAAATAAGGAAATGTATTGATTTTGTGTGAAAACTAAATGTTATGTGTGTGTTTGTGTGTGTATGTGTGTTGATTAAGCACCAATTAAAAGTATGATATCTTCAATTTTTTAGAGAGTTCATTAACTCAAATTTCATATTTGCTTGAATTCTGTGTATGACTTAGTGAAAATCTTGAATGAGTTTAGTATTCAAGTCAGTGGTTCTTTCATTTTCATTTTCCTACAGAACAAATGAGAATACAGTCATGTTAATAGAGAAACTGAAAACCAAGTAGTGAAAGAAGAAAGGGACTATGTTGGGTTTATTGATGACCTTTCATTTTTGTCTCTATTACCACAAAATGAAATTGATTCAGTTGACAATAAAGGTACCATTCGAAGTCATGAACAACATACATGGAATTCATATTGGCATATGATATTCGTTTCCAATTATCTTGGACATATAACCTTTATTTTTGGTTTTGTTTGTTTGTTGTTTGATTTCAAAAGTGGGTTTACACATAATTTATCAATAAATTGGAATTATCATGCTTTAACCCTGTCTGTGTCAGGGACTTTGGACAGAGTGTACAATGCTACATGTTTTGTTTCTTTTTTTTTCAATGCCAATTGGCACACAAAGGGGTAGGCGGAACACTTATTTCTTCTCCACAATATTTTACTAAAACAAACAAACAAACAAACAAAGATGTCTTACTCTATGCTATGTTACCATTGAGTAACCATTGACAGGTGAAACCGCACCATAGAGAATAATTGTCCTGACACAGTATATCTCCTTGCGTAATATACCGCTGTCCGTGTGAATGTCCTCACCTGTGTAGCGACAACATTTTTGGAGCAGCGCGCGTGCGATTAACCCCTGTCCTCCTGTCACCACTTGCCACCCAGCTTGGGGGGTGAAAGGTCACTAGTTCACGTGTCACAGTCCTCGCAGTCAAACCGTTGGAGAATAAACACCCGGGCTCCATGCAGCGCGTCATCTCGCCGGCGATTCGCCGTCGCCCCGCCGGAGTCGTTCCCGCCCGTTATTGGCAGGGTAATTCATGGATATGCGGTGATTAGAATGTGGAGCCTTCTTGTACAACGATATAACGAGCGCGTCGCAATATCTGTCAGAAAATAAGATTTAACACGGCAGGCATGGTTGTCCGTAGATAGTGATCAATTGAGCGTGATATTGTGAATGTTATTGCACTCTGTGGCTCCGTTTGTTGACCCTTTCTGGGAATGTCGATACTCTTTAAATACATTGGGTAGCTTTCCTCCTCTGTACTCCTAATCGAAGGATTGTTTGGTATTAAAGTTAGTTTAACCTGGACCATGATTTTATTTCAAAATATCTAAATTGAAGGAAAAATATATATATAATTATATATCGATAATACAGTATTAATTCACGAGAGAGTGTTGTATCAGAATTGTGTTCTAAAGTTTTGTTTAAACCATTCTTCGAAATTAAGGCGTATTCGAGAAAACGCCGCCTGCTGCTTGCTGTAGTGAATTTGTAATTGTGTTATCTATAATTTCATTGTTGCCATCACAGCAACAGCTTTTGTTCGTAATTTTCGATAGCGTCAAACTGCAATAGGCAACGCGTTCACCTGAGTTTTTGACCCTATGAATGTCACGTGTAGAATGACTAAAGTATTACTTGGCAAATATGGGCTTATAAGATATGTTTTGAATTCGTAAAATGATACCACGAAAAGAATTTCTGCAGGATGATATTTCATCTTATCAAGATATTCAGTACTGCCAGCACTGCATGATGGTGATGGCGTCATTTCACTCGACTTTCTTTCGCGGGGGTATACTTGAAGATATTGCGCCCGATCTCCTGGAGTCATAGTTCTATTTTAGTGGATGATTTACGACCGGTCCCCCCATAAAAGACCATAAGAAGGTATATTATAACTATCAGAATATGACGATGACCTGTGACACCAGTGGCCGACATTTTGTGATGGCAAACTGGCCACAATGCAACGTGAAGTCAGGCCTGTTTTAGCGGCTCGGCTGGATATGATAGCGGCGATCTTATTCGAATGCACTACGGTATTCTGTGTCAATTATAATGAAGCTTTTGACTAGTAAGGTAATGCTTTAAAGGGACTATACAGTACTGTTTAAGGTACTATACAGTACTGTTTAAGGTGGGGATTCATGTTTTGAACATTCCTAAGTGAGATAATGAGAAACCTCTTATGAAATATGAAAGAGCATGTAATTTTAAGAAGGATTCAACGTTTATTTGATGAAAATTGGTTTTCAAATGGCTGAGATGTCCAAAAAAGTGATAATAATAAAAGGCGACAGGCCACGCCTTTTATGAGGATCTCTTTGTTTCGCCTTGTTTTTGGATATCTCGGCCATTTCAAAACCGATTTTCATCAAATAAACTTTTGATACCCCTTAGAATTGCATGCTCTTTGACATCTCATAGAGTGGTTTCTGGATATCTCGCAAAACGTTAAAAGCTAAATCCTCACCTCAACCAGAACTGTACACACCCTTTAAGAAATGCAGTCACAGTCGTTCGCGAGGCGAAATTTTCACCGAATTAATGCGAAGATGGCATTATTTTGCTGTCTTCAGAACTCGTGTCTAGAGTTTCACTTCTATTGCTGTGCCGTCGCGTGTTGTTGATTTAATTACAGTGTATATTCGATAATCTTTACTGTCTTTCGTAGTGCTCCACCTACTGCTATATTATGCTGAAACGAAAACTAGGCTTGGAAGCCATACGAAATGACCGTCTCGGCTGAGGTTGCTATGCACGATGATTCTTTGGTCTTATTTAATGTGATGACATGGTTCTATCTATTTAGGGTAGTTATATCAAGGAGCTTCTTAAAACTCCTTGGTAGTATTAATAGTCTCTCTATTGTCACTTCTGCTCTACCTATACCCTGTTATAGTTATGACACTGGCATTACCAGATACTCCCATTTTTACAGCTTGATAAAAACATCTTGGCGGGATTCGAACGTGGGACCCCCGTTTGAATACCAAAAGTTTTATCCATTATAAAGACCAACGTGATCCTACGTCGTGATATGCACCCTAATGTGATCAGTAGTCATTCAAATTTACTGAGAGCGCACTACAGTGTGATACCCACGATGTTTTCCTACCTGTGGAATGATGACGTATTAGCACCACCGTTCACATACATCCTGGTTGCGTTTTAAAGGAATACGGTTCACTTATGGCTAAAAGATATTACGCTTTCGCTGAAATCTATGACTCTTCAACAGTCATCCACTTGTCAGCTGTCTGTATATAGCTAACATTACATTAGAACTTTTTTTCCTGCCTTGTCACAGTTTGAAGACATAAAGTTATTTACCTTTTGCACATGAAACAAAAACCCAGTATTAGTGCCTTAAAGTAGTTCTAAAATGTGAGTTAGGGATAGAGGCAACTACTGTTAAAAGAAAAAATGAATCCGTATAATCGATGTTAAGTATTGTTAAATACACAAAATGTGAACAAAAGTTATAATAAAAATGTTTCCAGACTAAAACGTTTACAGTTATGGTTTATTGAGAAAAACACTGATATCTCCTTATATTTTAGGCTTTACTGCAAAACTTTTTTTTATAATGGTAGGATGTTTTGTGATACAACAGACCTACACATATACATCAAATGTGATATCTTGAAAAATTTTTAAATCGCTGCTCCCAAAGGTAAACAGGACCTTTAATATATAAATAAACAACGCCATATCGCACGTAAAATCCATAAGACTTTTGCATAATTGTGTTGTGTCGAGATCTCAGCTTTTTGCTCTGCTATTATAATTATAGCGAAGTCACCGTCTGAATGTTGAACAGTAGCCTTAAATCCGTGGAGGTAGTAGATATTTTAAATTCTGTTTAAAATGCTCGAAGCAAAATGATTTATGGGAAAAAATGTGCATCAGCCTTTTCACACTGAAAGTCGGTGATAGTCGGTGCGTCTTGTCTTTTACTAACACGCGGTCGCCTTCACTTATTTGATCACATATTGTCCTTATTGTTGTGACTATAAAAGTATATAGTTGGCCATATTATACCACAAACAGTTGCTTCTCTGTCTTGATGTAATGATGTGCAAGCAAACATTCTACGCACTTGTATCGCTGTATACACCAATGCGAAACGATAAAAGTCAAAAGCTTGTCAAACAGTACAAGCACTGAGTACGAAATAAAAACAAATTTCTCCGAGAATGTGTGTATCGTTATGTACCCTCGCATTCATGTTTAATTTTTAGCACGTTCTGAGTTGTATTTTGTAGCGGGAAAGTATTACTTGACAGATATCATATCACCCGGTGTGTGTTCGGTTCCCTGATTGATATGCTTCAATATGGTGCATTGTACTTGTGTTCCTGTCACGATCCTAATTTTGGTTCTTCACAGATCATTTTGTCACGTTATGTTGGACAGATATAATGCGCTCTGTTTGTGAAAGTGTTATTGATTATCTTTGTCGTCCTTTCACGTATCTGTCAGAGGGGGGGGGGGGCAGAGAAGCGAGAAAGGAAGAGAGGGATAGAGAAGAGGAGGAAGAAGAGGAGGAGAGAAAGAAAGATATGGACGTGTACATGACAGTCATCTATCATCCCATGTTATCGTATCTTGTTTTCTTGAAACCTTACAGCATTGCCCCGCTCGCACGAAGTGAAGAAATAGATCCGGCTGTGGCAAGATTTATCAACAGGTAATTACTGGATGCAGACTCTAATTTCATAAACACCGACGAAAAGTTCTAAAAGTCACGGTGCGTCATTGTGGACAAGAAGTTTGGGGAGGGATGGGGCGGAAGGGTAACTGAGACATGTATGAATTCAACAGGTGTAACCTTAAATTATGCGGCACCCCTGTATGTATGAGAGAAATCACCTGTAAATGTTTACGCTTGTTTTGTCTTTATACTATCATTTACATCAATAATGCCATTTTTGAGAGTGGTCGGTCTGGATGAACCTCATCAAATCAACCTTTTTCTCTGTTGTTGTTTTTATTTGCGTATTATGATAACAATAAAAAAAATGCTAGTTCACCAGCCAGTCAGATTAGAATTACATTAATGTATAGACTTTAGCGTATACCGTCGGTCATGATTTTATGAGACTTTTAGAAAGACGAGCCGTGACATTGTACGTATATTTCTTTTAATGTAATTCAGGAGAAATCTTCGTGTCAGTGAAAATGCTTTATTATGCAGTATTGTCTTTATGTAGAGTCTATGGTGTAAACAAACAAACTCGAAATAAATTCGAGAAAAAGAACAAAGATCATGTCCGACCAGAGATTACCTGCGGGAGATTGTCAGCCCATGAAATTTATTTTTTTGTTGTCGATTTAGTATACGGGAAATATTATTCAGAACTGCTTCAAGTATAATAAATCTCCCCATTAGTTCAAGTGAAGTTATACCATCAGTGTCTTTTGTCACATTCTTTTAATTGTTGTTGTTGTGTTTTGTTGTTGTTGTTGTTGTCCTGACGACTTCCTTATGCAATTGTGCTATCGTGCCGATTGATTGTAAACCCAAATATCACAACGTCTGATGTATTTGCAGATGATAATTTCCTACATTCTATGCTATAATTCCCTTTCTCTTCGTTCCATAACTCGATGGCAGGTTGAGTGACTACCTCTTCACAGCAGCACGGTTCACGTCTCTTCAAGACAACATGCCTGAAACCATCTACAGGAGAGTGAAGCCTAGGGCGAGGAAGAAATGAAAGGGGCCCATGATTCTTTGAGTGTCGTGTATAAGATTCTTTAAAAATAGATGGACATTTATGTATACAGGAATATATGGGGAAATCACATGCAGAAAAGTTTATTGCGTGACTGGAGAACACCCGGATTACAGCAGGTGTCGACTTCGAACGTATGAATATTCTTTGGGAGTGTGTGTTTTTTGTTTGTTTTTGAATTTCAATGCGTGTACAGGAGTCTGATTAAGAAAAAACAAACAAACACGGAAGTGGTGCTCAACGAAATCGTCCCTACAAAAAGACATCGCACAAGATAAAAATTTGGATACATTGTGAAACTAGCTCTCAACAGTCATCGGTACGGAATGGGGATTGGTAGGCCTAAATTGCTGTAGAATTTTGCATTGTTAATTCATTATCAGTTTGGTTCGAATTCAGACTTATGCAAAGAGTGGCAAGGGACTGAAATCGATGTGTCAGTCGTCCGTCAATGGTTAAGTACATCGTGTGTACAGCAAACTGACGATCCCTTACAAGCCTTTACAAGCCTAATTATTGATGATGTTGGTTATTCCAAAGCTTCGTTAATCCGAAAAAGTTCCGAAAAACACAAATTCCGTATGCGAGATGTTCCTCAATCCGAACATGAGATAGTAGGATGAGTTGATCCGAACATTAACGTGTAGCCGAAGGTTCGTTAGCTCGTAAATGAAATAAGGGTCGTAAATCCAAAGGTTCCTTAAAGGACAAGTCCACCTTCATAGACATGTGGGTTGAGTGAATGCAGCAATATTAGTGGCACACAACAGTGAGAGTTTGAACAAAATCGGGCAATCCGTTCATAAGTTATGAATTTTTGAAGTTTCTGCCCAGTCACGGCTGGATGAAAAGACTACTATAGCTTGTGATGTCACATGAGTACAACGATATAAAGAAAGAATGAAGAAAATTCAACACATTTCCATTTTTCTCCCATAACAAAAGAACACTCGACCTCTCTCTTTCAGAAGGCAGGGGGAATAATATTACCCTTAACATACGTCAGTAGCAAGTCGAAGAACTGTGCACTTTATTCAAAAAGTAAAGTTTTGTGAAATTCTCTTTTTATTTACCTTATATAGTTGTACGCATGTGACATCATATACTGTAGTAGTCTTCTCTTCCAGCAGTGACTGCGCAGATACTTAAAATATTTGTAACTTGTGAACGGATTGTCCAATTTTCCTCAAACTTTCACTGATGTGTTCTACTAATATTGCTGCATTCTCTCAATCCTTATGTATATGAAGGTGGACTTGTCCTTTAATCCGAAATAAAAGCACTATCGGGTTCCATATTCCAAAGGTTGGTAAGTCCAAAAATGTGTTCGTTATACCGAAGGCTTGATAGTCCGAAAATGAAATATGTGAGGTTCATTAATCCGAAAATGAAAAAAAAAAAAAGTGCGTACAAATGAACCTTTGGATTAAGAAACCTTGTGAATAGCGAACGTCATTTCATTTTCGGAATTATGAACCTTCGGCATGATCGGAATAACGGACTTTTGAATTCGACACTGTAACCATAATTACGTAGTATGGTACTGTAGTGTGGTACGTGTCCTGCGTCAGTACGTGTGTGCGTGAACCTACATTTCCCTGCCCGGTGTCCTCGCCTTGTACAATGTACACTTGTATTTCAAAATGATATTCCAGGCACTGATGTATTTGACCAGACGAAATCGAGGTGAAGAGAAATAGAGTTATGATCCTAACTTGATAGAGAGTTTTCAGGAATTGGATGCTAATGTTGAATCGTGTGCTCTACAAAACATAGTTATGACACAATTTGTGATAGAATGCTAGGAACGAAGTGTTACTCCACTCTTTGGAAATTGTATGATTAGAATAAAGGCTGAAAAACAATTTGTGTGTTAAAGTGCTTGTTTGTATTTTAAAAAAACGGCGTGCACTGTACCTCCATGAGTATGTTAGTTTGTAACCATGCATGTAATGAAGAAGTACGAGGCATGTGTGTGAAGTATTATCAGTAAAGTTTAGAAGGAGTTATAATGATATAAATGGAACCCTACATTCAGCAAAAATATAGTTAATCATGTGACTAACGATGGTGACGAGAAGGATGATATTTTGTGTGTGTGTTTTGTTGTTGTGGGTGGTTTTTTTTTAATAAATCTGCCTCGTAATGCTGACTGACCTGTTAACACAAACCATGTACTGTTCAGCTATAGTGTGAATGTACTGCTATAATGATTAAATACATGATGTCAAAATGCCGTCTTGAAACACTCGCTGTGTTTTGCTAACACTTCGCGCCCAAAAACGTATGGTGGCTCAGCTGAAGATAATAACTGTCTCTCTGTTTCTCCTGCTCTGTACGCCTTCTGTCCTCCTGTGTTTATATTTACACTATTTCCTGTGTAATGGCGTAAATGTGCGATACTGTGTTGATGTGTGCTTGGTCTGTTTGCGGATAGTTTCCTGAATTTAAAAATGAAAAAAAAAATAAGAGAAAAATGATGCCTTCTTCGACTGTGCGCGATTTCATATCGTGATCATTTTAATCCAATTTCATAATACATTGTACATGCATATGGATTTCGTCTTTTCTGCGGTTTTGACCCAAAGGATTAACCTGTCAAATCCTGCAGTAAGAATAATCAACCTTTGTATGGAGAAGGGATGTTTACAGTGGACTCCCTTCATTATAACAAAGTCCTCGGGACCGGCAGTTTTCTTTCGTTATATCGAAATTTCGTTATAACCGAACAACTAAACAATAAAAGTACATAGAGTGGATAATGTTGCGGCCTGAATTTTTACTTCGTTGTAACCGGAATTTCGGTATAACTTTGTTCGTTATAACGGGAGTGCACTGTATTCGAATCTTTTTCACGAACTTGACATCCTGAAACACCGTTATGCTTACGTTCACGATAATAATCCATTGCAAACATGGTTGTCATGTGCTGGTTTTTTGTTTTGTTTTGTTTTGTTTATTGTTTTTTTACAAACTTGTCATATTTGTCAAATAATGGGGCTATCAATTTTTGTTTGTAAATAGGGACCTACCAACTTGGGATGGGGCCTGTTAACTTTTGATAGAATGTAACTTGCTGGGCGTCAATACACATAAAACACATACACTGTAGTAGCACCTCCTAGTGTGCTGATTGGCAGTTTTAACTTGATCCAAGCTGTCACACATTATGCAAAGAGGATAATTAGCGCGAACAGTACACTGTAAAAACATCGGTGTTAGATTTAACACTACGGGTGTTAAATCTAACACCGATCAAACTTCAATAAAGGACCACACCCACAGGTGTTAAAAATGCACTGTGATGGTGTTGAAAAGTGTTCACCTGACACTTCGTGGTGTTAATTTGACACTGTACCTGGTGTTATTTTGACACTGTACTGGTGTTAATTCAAAATGACACCACATGGTGTTGATTTGATATTTGCTGGTGTTAATATCAATGGTTTAACACCCGTCCAGCTTCAATAAGGGACCACACCAGCTGGTGTTACTTTGGTGTAAATTTATTTTCACATTTTTTCAAAAATCTAGTATTTTAATGTAAAATTCTTGATCGTCTTGTTTAAATTAAAAATCAACAAGAAGTGCAGTTACTAAGAAACTCTTCAAAAAACAGTTTAAAATTTGGAAATGACACCCGTAGGTGTTAATTTAACACCATAAATGAGCACCGAAAATTTAACACCAGCTCGGTGTTCACTATTTAACACCGGACTTTTTGCAGTGTACATAGGATTGACGGTGTTTTCATGAAAGGGGTCAGGGAGAGTTCCATGGGACTAGAATCCTGTGAGACACCTCCTCTGCCATCCTCAGTTTGCAGGAGTAAAACTGGGGAGAATGAACCTTCAACGTTTCCTTTTATGTCTTTTGGCGTAACCACTTTAAACCCTCCCGCAGCTGGTATCTGAACTACCTTACCCCTGTCCGTGCCAAGGACATTTTGACAATGCGGACAACGCTATTAGGATATCTGTGTCAGTCGGCACTGAAAACACACATAGAGTTAAAGTGTGATGGTCCCCGGTGGGTTGATGTACGTGAGCGATGTGTATAGAGTGCGGCGTCTTTTCGCTGATCCCACGGAGAGTGCTGTTTCTGGGTGACTCATATCTGCGCTGTGTGATCAGATGTACTGAGTACTTTCAACGAAGCTGAGCACATTCGAGCGTTTCTTTGTGGAATTCCCAACAGCCCTTGAAGAAGACAGGGTGTGTTTCCCTTTATGGGGTTGTGATTGGTACTGGATTACTAGTTCACGTACCTCCATTACTACTTCTAATTGTAGCCTATGTTTACTTCAGACCACTGTCGTAACGCTGTTGTAGTGTCTTCTTCAAGGCCACCGGGACCGGCCACTTCACCGAGTTATGCACCCAGCTCTTTGATACCCCTTTCATAAACTCAATAATGCGGATAATATCCGCAACATTTGGTCGTAAAATCGGAGCGGGGAAAGAATAATGCACTTTATTTCAACCCTTCTATTATCCGCATAATACATGTAGCAGCATCGGGACCAGATTTGGAGTTTATGAACGCAAACCCAAATAATGCGGATAATTGCCGGGGTGCGGTCAAACGTCACCTGTCTTTCCCGCAGGAGGGACGTGTGCAGTCACCATGACGATTATCCGCCTTTTTCAGGACGGGTGGCTCGTAAAAATAATGCGGATGATTTTCAGAGTTTGTGAACGCATTTTTTATTGAATTGTCCGCATTATTCTTATGCGGATGAGTTGTGTTTTTCTCACACAATCATTTTGTGTCCGATCCGAGACATTTTGCACATATAGGCCTATGCACGCTAGGCCAAACATAAATTCTATACCCACAGTCACAAACATACACCTAACCCGAATCCTACTCCTCACATCAAACTAAACCTAAAGCCCTATCACAACCCTATAATCTTAACCCTTAGTCCTTGGAGAAAATAAGACCGGAACAATATTGTTTCAGGAGCAAGTGTCGTGTCACCATCCGAGACACAGAGTGTTTTTGCCTCTTACTAGAGGGGACGGTATGATTACACACAGCATTGCTCAGGTACACTTGGGGAATCGAACCTGGGACCTTTGGATCTGGAGGCAAACGCGCTACCGACATGAGCCAAATCACCACCTCAATGCATTGATATTGTATACACAAAATACATGTATTTTCAAATTGTCACAGTTAATGCGTGTATTTAAAATACACATATTATGTGCAGACGGTCTAAACACAGACTCTTCGAAATTCATACTCCTTTATTTTGTCAGCATTATAGCTCCTTGTATTCTCATAATTATATGATTAATTTGGTTGTTTTTGGTTGTTGTTTTTTTGGTTTGGTTGTTTTCGTTTTCAATTTGACTACTTTTATAAACGTACACACACACACACTCATAACATTATATATATATATATATATATATATATATATATATATATATATGTATGTATATGCATATGTATACACTTGGTGATTCTATCCTACTATGAAGAGTGCTCGATATCCTCAAAGGAAGAGCTTTAGACAGAAGTATTGAAACAAGTTCACGCGGTTGACTGCATAAATGCACCTCACGGAGGTTGCATGAAACTCAGTTGCAATAAATACGGATGAACCTGTATATATATATATATATATATATATATATATATATATATTCATATATTTATGTATAATATATATATATATATACATATATGTATATATCTATATATATATATATATATATATATATATATATATATATATACCAGGGTTATTTTGATGTCAACTCTCCTTCCCCTCCCCGCTCTCTCCCCCTTCTCTCTCTCTCTCTCTCTCTCTCTCTCTCTCTCTCTCTCTCTCTCGCCTATGGCATAATGATATAAACACAGCACTTATGCACAAATTATGACGTCCACTTAGGTACACCGCAATACACTCATTCTTCACAATTTATATCTGTCCCCACTCCCCTACTCTTTCTCCCTCTCTCCCATTCAATCAGCATTTCCAGAAATATGCGGCGTACGTTATGGGCTTTCACTGCATTCATATTATTCGTATATTTATAGTTCCCAAAAAAGACGCACAGCTATGGCATGAGGCATCGAGGCCCTATCTAAGTTCCTATCTTTCTATATAGCCGCCTCAGATTCCATAAAAAATTGATTGTCAACGCTGGCACTTGGCAGAGATGAATCTCGTGCCTAATACAGTGGACTCCCATTATAACGAAGTCTTCGAGACCGGCAGTTTTCTTTTGTTATATTGAAATGTCGTTATAACCGAACATACAGTGTAAACAATACAAAAACATAGGGCGGATAATGTAGTGGCCTGAATTTTTACTTCGTTGTAACCGGAATTTCGCGATAACCGTATTTGGTATAAAGGGAGTGCACTGTATATACTTGGTTTGATATATCTCCTTATATTTTAGGCTTTATTGCAATTCTTTTATACATTGTAGGATGTTTTGTGACACAACTGACCTACACAAATGCATCAAATGTGATATCTCGAACGGTTTTTTTAAATCACTGCTCCCAGTGGTAATCTATGCCTTTAATTAAACGTGAAGGCAAGACGATAGTTTGTTGAGTACATGACAATATTGATATTGTCCAAGAATGAAGGCGACCTGATGAAGACGTAATGGTGCAACACGGTTCGCATCTCTTCAAGACAACATGCCTGAAACTATATCTACAGGAGAGTGAAGCCTACAGATAGGGCGAAGTTGGGGTGGAACTTCAATACTTCGTGTTACTCTCCTCTTTAAAAAAGAAATGGATAAAAAGTACGAAACTTGAACTCTACGATAACGATCGCTCAATATAATATCAAGGGCATACGTATGTGTCTAGGATTGTGGAGACTTTAGAACAGTGATCCAATAAGGCGATAATTCTAAATAGACAAGCCGAAGCTGGTTATGAATGATATAAGTCTATATAATACAGTTGTAGTTGAAAAACGTCCATGCTATTCAATATTAGCATGACGTCGGGAACATGCAGCAATCATACATGTATATTCGAATAAAATTGAACATTTTACGCGAGTATGGCCTCTGTGACAAAACTATACAACATACAACTAAGAAAGATTTAACTTTCACAGTGTTAATATGAATGCCATATTAACTGAAAGAAGAAATCTCACTAGTGTTACATAGTACATAGAAAGTTATCTTACCTCATTATTATCTTTATCTCTTTTCTGCAGTGTTATCTCGCAGTGCGTTTTCTTTTTTTTTTTCCATAATCTAAACGCATAATTGGTGCATTTTCTAGGTTTTTCGCGCGAAATATGAACGGTGATAGTAAGCTTGCGGAATGTGAGAGAATTATATGCCGACCTCTTTGTTATTTCACCTTGGGTGGCCTGTGAACTCCGCTTACCCCCGAGACAAAACATGATGACATGACAAATTGTCCCCTAGTTAAGATTACATCAAATTCTGACACGTGTGGGACCAAGAGCCTCTCAACTTGTTTACACTTTCGTATCATTTTGCCGATTGCTTGACAGTTCTAGGGTGATTTTTCAAGGGCAAGAATGTGTTCTGCGAAGGAAAAGACTCTGGGCAGTATAGGGTCGCCAGCTTTGTCAAATGTGTGAAAACAAAATCAATGAAAATATGTATTTATGATATAGAGTTACAGAGGAACACTTTGAGCAAACAGAGTTGTGTTACAAAATACTTCTGATCTCATATCATGAGCTGTTGGTTAAAGATTTGTTACCATTCTTACGGAGCCCGTATCAAATACTTAGGATTCCAACAGCAGCACTTACAATGTATATACACATGCGCACACCATTTTATATCCTCCTCCGTATTGTCTTCTCCCTTTCTGTGTTGCCTTTTCTCTTTCTCTGTCGCTTTATTTGAACACATTTTCGAAAAGGCCGAAGAAGTATTGTCGCCAGTTTTGTGGATGCAATTTCATACCGTTAAATATGGAGGAAATCGAGCTTTTAAAGCGAAACAACAGTATAAACTGAGAGCATCTTGCCGTCTTCAAAACAGTTCTCGTCTTTGACATCGTCTTTCAGACTCCGTCCGCTGAATGGCCGATGTTTGTTCATATGTTTACTAAACCATTTGACCTCTGACGTCATTTTCTGACATAGGTCAACGGTCATGATGGTAGGTGACGAAAAGTGATCCATCTCCTTTTCGTTGGTCCACTATTTTTTTTTTCTTCTTTCGCTCTTTCTTTCTCGTGAATACTTTGTCTTGTATAGTGTACCGGTACATACTTATAGAGGTCTGTGTGAATCGGGCTACGTAGCAATCTAATCGTTGAAACCAAAGCCAGAATATCAATGTGGACTGAGTGAATGCAGCAATATTAAAGCAGAACACGTAAGTGAAAGTTTGAGGAATATAATTGTTACTGATTCAAAAGTTTTCATGAAAATTACACATTCCATCGACTTGTTACTGATGTATGTGTTAAGGGTAATTTCCCCTGCTTTCTGAAAGAGGTACAATGTAAAGTGCTTTCTCATCATGCAAGAAAGTGAAAATAATATGTTGAATTTTCGTATATTTTCTTTATATTGTTGTCCATAGTTAGGTCATGAGTGTAGTAGTCTCCTTGTTATATGCAGTGATGACGGCATCCAAACTTTAAAGATTTATAACTTTTGAATCGATCGTTCGATTTCCTTTAAACTTTCACTGATGTGTCCCACTAATATTGCTGCATTCCCTAAATCCACATTTATAATTGATTTGATTCGATTCGATTTAGTGGTTTCTACATTATCATTGTACATGACTATTGTACACACATCGTTGATAATAATACATACACACACATACAACACACATATATGAATTATATACGTTGTTTATAATGTAACAAAAGTGTATCGATACGATGGATAGAAGGGCTATACATGCAGCTTAAGCGTAACTTGATTGCTTGCATGCAGCCCTCGTACATTATACGTACATATTTGGGCTTTGCCTTCCTTCAAGAAATCAGAAATTAATCAGAGATGATCATGGTTATTTGCATCATGTTCCATGTATTAATCCAAATGGGAGGAAAACATCATAAAACCAAGAAGCGATGTATCAAGACACCATGAAGCTGATTCGAATGAATTCGGGAAAAAAAGAGCAGCATTTTGTGCATCTCGAAGTCATTTCTGTGTGCCACTTTGATTATGATAATCTTACAGTTTCTCAGGTTAGGTCTCTCCAGTATAGCATTATAACTTCTCAGACTTTCAAAAGTAATCAATTGTCTTGTCGTTGGAGATGGTGACGTCATGACGAAAAAAAAGAGAATATTACAGAGGGTTAACTGAAATATTAGAACTTTGCACACCCCATTAACTGATTCAACCTGTTTGTGTACCTTGTGTTCTGTCTTGTCTTTTCTTTACAACAATGTGATTTTCAGCACTCAAAAAGAAAAAAAAAAACAATAAATTTCACTTTCGTAGTTCCTGACATTAGAGTGTAATTCTGTTAGTTTTCTTTCTCTGTCTATTCTCGAAATATTTTATCGGTGATTTAGAATTGTTTCTATATACACTCAAGTAAAGAATGTCCCAAGGAAATACGAGATCGCATCTCCGTCAGGTATCTCTATTTTTATCCCTATTTATCTTCTTAGGCAGATATTTTGTTTTGCGAATGATTGATGACAGTGAAAGATATTTGAGTGCATAGTAAGAATTCCACCACAGCCAATGAAGTCTCCTAGCGTGAACCCCATTGCCCCCAGCCCATAGCGAATTCAGATTTCTTTTCCTGTTTGCGTCATCAAATCATTTCTATTTTCCTCCTCATTCGACTGATGCTTAAAATATTGCTACCGCGGATATACTACTGTACTATTACTACTAAACTGCTGCTACTATACTACTACATATTTCTACTACTACTGCTTACTACATCTACTACTATAAATACTACTGCTACTATTATTACTACTACTACTACACTGCTACTACTTCTACTACTACTACTACTACTACTACTGCTACTACTACTACTACTACTACTACTACTACTACTACTACTACTACTACACTGCTACTACTATAGTACTACTACTGCTACTACTACTAGGTGCTACTGCTGTGTTGCTAAACATCGAGTTTCGAGTTTTGAGTTTCAATTTCAAATTTCAAGTTGCAGATTTTCGTTAATTGGTAATTGTAGTGCCCGTGATAAATCGGGAGTCTGCGTCTTTTCTTTTTTTCTCATCGAATACTTCAAGCCTTACAGCAATAGCGTTGGAGTCTGCGCTATTTTGTTATTGAATTGCACTTTAATCGCAATTCCATATCAAATGTGTGATTGAATTACGTAAAAAACAAAAAATAACCAAAAAAAAAAAACAATATTGAAGACGCAGGAGAAGAGGAAAAGACAGATTTATTCTGATGAAGAAGAAACAAAACCGATCTGTATAGCGTGATGCTAACAATAAATGCACGTCATGAGACTGTGCATCAACAGGTTATGAAGTAGTATGCTGATGCAAGCAGGCAGGAGAAAACTGCACCAAGACTACTGGTAATACTTGGTCCTTTGTGAAAACAAGATAGATTATTCCCCCCCCCCCCCCGTTCTTTTTGTCTGAAGACTCAGTTTGACATCCAACTTGACGCCGTGGAAGACCAGCTAGTGCAGCTGCATATGGGTTATCCAGCCATCTTTTTTAAGATTGAAAATGAAACAAACAAACAAACAGCTCTTAGCATCCGAAACGTCTTAGGCGTTTCATATCTTTTGGCCCAAAATTAAACCTCCCTATGTATCGGTAACATTGATTTTGTCAGCTTTGTTATTCATTCCTTAGCTAATGTGTGAAAAATGTGGTGTACGTTGCAGTCTGATATTCATCGTACATAAAATGTAATGGTACATGTATCTAAGTTTCATTTCAAGTTCATTATTGAACATGAACGCCAAGAAGAGTGCACTTACCATAATAACATTGCCAAGCAGCAATCAATTGGCTTTTAACAGTACTCTGTATGGCTTTACTATTATAACATGCATTTAATTGCATAATGACCTTGCAAAGCAATGAGACCCATATCATTCAATCGCTTTCTCGCATCATAAGGTCCACTTCCAAAGTGTAATCCACACCCTGAAAGAACGATACCAGCCCTCTTTAGGGTTTTATTTTCACTTTTTAACAGCAGAGTTCTTTTTGTATCTTATTATTTCTCCTCTGACGCTATATACT